>NW_023501128.1:0-111258 GCF_014066305.1 Letharia columbiana | reverse complement strand
ATGATCTAGAACCTTTCAACAGCGACTGGATGCGGAAATACAAGGGACATACAAAGCTCGTCATTAAACCTGGCTCGACGGATGAAGTCAGTAAAGTGCTGAAATATTGCAATGACAACATGCTGGCTGTTGTACCACAAGGCGGCAATTCGGGTCTTGTGGGCGGCTCGATTCCTGTATATGATGAAATCGTGATCAACATGTCCCGTATGAACAACATCAGAGACTTTGACGAAGTCTCTGGTACTCTCGTCGCTGATGCGGGATGCATCCTAGAAGTCGTCGACCACTTTTTAGCAGAAAAGAATCATATCTTCCCTTTGGATCTTGGTGCAAAAGGCTCATGTCACATCGGAGGTAATGTGGCTACCAATGCGGGTGGGCTACGTCTACTGCGGTATGGCAGTCTGCATGGAAACATTCTCGGAATCGAGGCAGTGCTCCCAGATGGCACCGTGATGGACGATCTGAGCAAACTCCGTAAAAATAATACGGGCTACGATATAAAACAACTTTTCATCGGTGGGGAAGGCACGATAGGTATCATCACAGGCGTTTCAGTTCTATGTCCGCAGAGGTCGAAGGCTGCGAACGTGGCTTTCTTTGGCCTCGAAAGCTTTGAGAAGGTCCAAGAAGCATTTCGCGCAGCAAAAAGCCAATTGTCCGAAATTCTTTCGGCGTTCGAATTGATGGACGGGCAGAGCCAGGATTTGGTTCATGCAGTCACGGACAAGAAGCGCCCGCTGGAAGGCCAACACCCATTCTACTGTCTGATCGAGACGAGCGGTTCGAATCCCGACCACGACAGCGAGAAATTAGAAAAGTTTCTTGAGCACGTAATGAGTGAAGAAATCGTATCGGACGGCGTCCTTGCTCAAGATGAAACTCAGGTACAGTCACTGTGGTCCTGGCGCGAGGGTATCCCCGAGTGCTTGGGACACTGGGGTGGTGTGTACAAATACGACCTCTCGATACCATTACCAGAGCTTTACAAACTTGTTGAGGATACGAGGGAACGTCTCACATCCGCTGGTCTTGTTGGCGACGACGAGAAATACCCGATAGTCGGTGTTGTAGGTTATGGCCACATGGGAGACTCAAATTTGCATCTCAACGTTGCGACAAGAAGGTTTGATAAGGAAGTTGAGAAGAAGCTGGAGCCGTTCGTATACGAGTGGATTGCTAAACGCAACGGCAGTATCAGTGCAGAACATGGCCTAGGCCTTGCTAAAAAGGCATTCATTGGATACAGTCGAAGTGAGACTATGATACGGCTAATGAAGCAGATCAAAGATCTTTACGACCCTGTAAGTTTAATTGGACAACTCTTCGACTGCTCGGTGACTAATCCCACAACAGAATGGTATCATGAACCCATATAAGTACATTTAATTAAGGTGAATAGTAGGATTTGTCTGGCCAATGTCGGGGCAGCTTTCTTGTACATGCTTTGCCATACCGTACTAAGGCGAACGATGCAAGATAATTCCGATGGCATTATTGGAAGTCTTGAGTCCAACAGTATTTAGTTGTGACTAATAAGAACCGTCTATACGTTATTATGAAATTGACTCCCAAAGTATTACCATGGGTCTAAGGGGATTCGTGGAGGAACAGCTACTGGAGGTACTCCTCCAGGGGTCTGTAATAGTTTCGAACACCGAAAAGGGTTTGTCGCCGCAACGTAGCGATGAGTCCACTCTGAACTCACCTAAGAAGAGAAGTCGCAGTACGAGTTGTAGAAATGAAGGAAGTCTTTACTTTAATAATCAAACGATTTGTTGAGGGAGGTATGGCTGTTGGAGAAAAGTTCTGCGGGGGGGTCGCTTAGTCATTGGGCTGATTGTTGCCGTGTCATTTAGCTCTGTTTACTTATATATCCCAGTAATTAATTTCAGTAACTTCAAAATTGGATGTCAAGCATTACCGCACCTTTGCACAGGACTTCGCGCTCCTTCGTACACTCTTGACCTCGATTAGACGGGACCTTCGTGTTCTACCTGTTTTCGTAATGGACGAAAGCGCCATGGCGAACCAATATCAAGTCCTCGAAGAGCTCGGGAGTTAGTGATACCCAGAAACTTCCCTAAAGCATGAGCTAATCCATTGTTCTGATAGGTGGAAGCTTTGGAATAGTTTACAAAGCAATTGAGCTCGCATCTGGCGAGGTGGTGGCCATAAAACATGCATGCACCAACAATGGCTACGCATCCGAAACGTTGACTAACATGCTCCCAGATTGATCTCGAATCCAGCGATGACGACATCCAAGACATACAACAAGAAATCTCCGTGCTCAGCACTTGCGACAGTCCTTTCGTTACCCAATACAAGACGAGCTTCCTGCGAGGTTACAAATTATGGATCGTAATGGAGTACTTAGGCGGAGGGTCATGCCTAGATCTAGTAGGCCCCTTCGAAAGCTGCCGTTTTCGAAGCCGCTGCTGACATGTCCAGCTTAAACCAGGTCCATTCAACGAAGGCCACATTGCAATCATCTGCCGCGAGCTACTTCTAGGACTCGACTATCTGCACCAAGAGGGGAAGATACATCGTGACATAAAAGCCGCCAATATACTGCTGGCACAGTCAGGAAAGGTCAAGCTTGCGGACTTTGGTGTTGCGGCTCAGCTAACAAACATAAAATCGCAAAGAAATACATTTGTGGGAACTCCATTCTGGATGGCACCAGAAGTTATACAGCAAGCTGGGTATGACTTCAAAGCGGACATCTGGTCATTAGGGATAACAGCTATGGAAATGGTCAACGGAGAGCCGCCAAATGCTAGCACGCATCCGATGAAGGTACTATTCTTGATACCAAAGGCGCCGGCACCGAGACTTGAGGGGAGCGGCTATAGTCGAGATTTTAAGGAGTTCGTTGCGGCTTGTCTCGTGAAAGATCCAGACCGCAGGCCAACTGCAAAAGAACTCTTGCAGCATCGGTTCATCAGAAGCGCTGGGCGGGTAGAAGGTCTGCAAGAGCTCATTCAGCGTCGACAAATGTGGGACAGCAGCAGGGGAAGGCAAACCCACCCAAGATACTACGAGGAGACGCTGGGTTCAATGCTAGTATTGGAAGAAAAAGAAGATTGGGTTTTTGATACAATCAAAGCTCCCACAATGGTGATGTCAAGCCAAACGCAGAGGCACACCCAGAAGCGCCGAAAAATGTCAATTGTACACGATGAAATGCAAGAAGGCCCAGAGACTATCCTCGGCCGGCTGACCCTAGAGGATTCGCAGCCAAAACCGGAGTCGACCTTATCAACGATGCGAAGAGCAACCACGAAGCGTCGATCGTCACCAACAGGAGCTGGGTCTCCTGCTAAACGAAGATCAAGCGGACAGAAGCAGCCTCTGGCGCCTTGTACGGATTTTGGAAATAGCGGATCCACAATGAGACAGTTTCGACGTGTGTCAGAAAACTCTCCAGAAGTAGCGCCCAACGCATCTCTGGCGGAAAGAGATGAGAATCACCACTCAATGGCCGAAACAGTGACCAAAGAGGTGCTACTTGGGCGAAGGGCCTACTCGAGAGCCGTTGATCAAGCCTTGCAAGAGACGTACGCGCAGACAGGAAATCAGATCAAGCGCGAAGCTATCTCCCGAGTAGCACTTGCGTGGGACACTTTAGACAAAGAGGACCCCGAAGGAGAATACCACCTTCTGAAGCTCATAATAGAAAAGGTCCAAAAGTAGGTTTGAGATCAAAGACTTGACCAAGCGGGCCAAAACTGATGTGGTCTCAGTGATCCGAAGCTGTCAGGACTCCTGCCACCGTCACAACCAGTAACGCCCCCGAAGCCAAAACTCGTTTTAGCTCAGAATAACCCCCATCTCAAGAGTCACCGTCGCCGCCAGTCCTCGCTGCTGCCGGCGGATGATGTGTGGACAGTTAAACAACTACAGCTGCCTGGACAGCTTGTTGACGGGATGGACCACACAAAGCAATTAGCTGATGTTTTGTATGGCAAGTGGGCCGAAGGTCTAAAGAACAGGTGGCCGAATCTTTGAGTCTCGGAGGATACATGGCACCATTCACTCTGCGCATCTTGAGATCTTTCAGCTTTCCATTGTTCAACATTCAAACAGGATGCATAGAGCACGGCGTTAGTTATACCGTGCTGGGCATATCGACACCTCAGTCCTTCAGACTCTGGCCACATTGGGTATCCGTTCCAGGATAGGATAAGAAAGGACGAAATAGAATTGGATTTCTGTGGACAAGTTGGCCGGCGATTCTTTTCACTG
Source organism: Letharia columbiana (assembly GCF_014066305.1). NCBI lineage: Eukaryota > Fungi > Ascomycota > Lecanoromycetes > Lecanorales > Parmeliaceae > Letharia > Letharia columbiana. The sequence continues at coordinate 107,004 of NW_023501128.1, read as the reverse complement.
TGCATATTTGGAACTATCGGCAGGATGGAGGCAACCCTGACTTCTGTAACATATTGCGTGGCTTGCGATTTTACTTGCAATATAGTTCCTACCTTGATTGCTCTATGGTTTTTAGCCTATGATGCACGAACATGTTGATGAGTAGAGCTTGTTGTTGGAAATGCCTCTGAACAACTCAGTAGTGACTGGATGCAGTGCTAGCGCTGGGTTTCTCACGCCGGAGAAAGCCCCGGCCTTAGTCCCATGCTCCCCATGCCATGCTAACCTCTTCTACGACTTTGATCTGCCCATATTGAACATAGCTGCCGAAATCGATAAATGGAACACTCTTCCGCAATCACCTGAGGTGATCATGGTACACATTGCGACTCGACGATCGTCCTCGCCAATGGTTGGGTTATTCATTGACCGCGTACGCGTATAAATAAACAATTTTTGGTACATATGCGTAGACAGCTGCACATTTGTCCTTCATTGCCATAGCAGCAGTCACAATGTCTGACACTACTCACCCATCACTGCCGCGGGCGACCCTTTAACTCCGTTTGGACTCCACAGCTGTAAAAGGACGAAACCATGAAATGTCCCCCAGTCGCTCCTCTGTACGCTCAAGTAGTAGCCAGTCCCAAGCGCATACCCCATCCTCATCAGTTCCGAATACACCACTGCTTCCTACCGGGCCACCGACCCCCGAAAAGAGGTCACCGTATCCAGCAGACTCGAATTCCTTTCTAACAGCATTGGCAGCGCAAGAAAGACGCGTTCTCGAGCTGAGGGAGGAGCTACATAAGGCAGATGAAGACTTGGAGAAGCTGAAAAAGCAATGGGCTGTGCATGAAGCAACGAAAAAGAAAAAAGAGCTGCGGCATTTGCAGCAGCTGCAACCCCTCAATACACCACCGCTCGGGTCAAGAATGCCTAGTGACGACGATTTAGCACGCCCCAGTAGAGAAATTGATAGACGGAGAATCACATCATCTAGTATCAAGCCTTCGTATCGAACGGTTTTCGCTGGATCTAGACACACCCGGGCTCTCTCTTTACTATCCCCCAGAGATCCGAGAAGTCACTCGGACCTTCTACTGCGTGGCAATGGACCATCGAAACCCCACCAGGCTGCAGCCAATGATGTCGCAGTGCCCGCTACAGTCCATGATCTTTCTCCCTTGGACGTCGAGCCAGGCTCGGAGATATTGGAGACTGGCAAGCAGCTCGTCGGCGACTTTCGGCAGGGACCCTGGACCTTCTTTAAAGACTTCAAGCAGCTTACTGTCGGAGACGAAGGCATTAGTACTGCTGGTCTGCGTAAACGCCCCGTCATAGCTCCTGGAAACATGCCAAGGCGGCAGAATATGAAAGAGAAAAGACCAGCTCTTGATGAAAGTCCATTCAGGACGGCGGGAGCTTTGGACGTTGAGCGAGAACCATCGAGAAAGCGTCAGATCGAGTTTTCTGATTCTAAGCAGGGAGTTGGTAGCTCCCTGGATAGACCTACGGAAGCCGTTGGGCCTACTTCAATCCTCACAGATGATAGACCCGAAGGTGGAGACAGTTCCAACTTCAGCGATTCTGATGGCGACGAATGGGACAATTCGGACACCCCAGAGAAATCGGACCCCCCAAAGAAAGGACCTTGTTGATGGACACGACTCAATGGCATCTTCTCTGACGGACAGAAGCAGCCCAAGAACAAGCATGAGGTGAATAAATTCGGCTTTCGTGAGTTGTAGAAGGTTAAAGCTAAGGCATCTCGAAAGCCTTTGTGATGCAACTCCTCGCCCCAAGAGTCGGCGTACCTCTATTCAAGATAGAGATGACATACCGTGGCCACCGCTCACCAAGTTGACCCGGGAGGCCCGAAGAGGGCCGCTTCTACGTTGATGAGCGAATGGAAGAGGAGTCTTGCGCCGAAGATTCATGATGAAGCTAACCCTTCAGCTAATTTAGCGTCGACAGACGACAAGACGGGTTAGTTCTCATACATCAGATATAAATTCGCCGTAGCAGTTAAATATCAGATACGACTTCATCGTTGGATGAGGCTTCCAGAACGTCAATCGTCATACGTCCAATATCATGAAGGGCTGTACTTGGAGAAGGACAGGTTTGCGCAAAATGCATTTAAAATGCAAGAGCACCAAACTTGAGTACAGAAAAAGGCGAGAGCTGTCTCCGCGAACCCTATCCTTAGCTATCCTACTTTATCTTTACCCTTCACGGAGGACTTTCTTCTCACCTTCTCGGTCTATCAAAGTCGGGTGGCCTGTGTGCACTCCAAGTTACTCGAGTCTCGCGCAAGGCACAATGGTCTCTGTTGCTTGCAGATCTGGACTGCCTTGCCAAGCTTGCCCAAGAAACATGCGCGTGTTATATGAGCATTGCGCTCCCAGACCCGAGCGGATTATGAGAGGACTGAAGGATGAGGATGCCAAGACTTGTCAGCCCTACACTAGCTGCCGCTGCTAACCTTCCAAAATCTCGTCCTAGCTAAGACCAACGAAAGATTCTGTGTGGGGACCAAGTATGAGTTTTCCTGGGATGCCAAGTGGCGCCGGTGGCGGAGTTGGAGGTGCCACCGCTGGTATGAGTGACCAAGAAGCAGCGATGGTCAAAGCTGTGAGCCCAAGCCTGCATGACATACAGAGCCAAGACGCGGCTGACAGTCTTTCGATGGTAGATGCAAGGAGCCATGGAAAGCTGTCCTTTTAAAACCGTTATTTCGGGGGGAATGGGCTTTGCTCTTGGAGGAGCTTTCGGCTTGTTTATGTCGAGCGTACGTGGCGCTAGCGCTGAAGATTTGGCGTCAACATGTTGTCGCTAATATGGAGGTCTTCTATTTTCAGATGAGCTACGATACCCCCTTGAGTGCCTCTGGCCAACAGCTTACCGACCTGCCGTTGCGGGAACAACTGCGAAGGGGCTTCAGAGACATGGGTTCGCGGTCGTTCGGTTCTGCGAAAAACTTTGGCTTAGTGGGCGCCATATTCGCTGGGACCGAGTGCTGCATTGAAGGCGTGGGTTATTATCCACATGAGTCTCACGAGATACGGGATTGATGATGGCTCTAGTACCGGGCGAAGAATGACCTTACAAACGGCATAACTGCAGGATGTATCACGGGAGGTGTTCTCGGTGCAAAAGCGGGCCCCCAGGCCGCTGCTATAGGGTGCGTTGGCTTCGCAGCGTTCAGTGCTGCCATAGATTCATACATGCGCATGGATTAAGAGACGAAAAGGGAAGAGCAGAGGGTATGGGATAGGCGTTTATAGTGGGAGCAAGCATAGCGCGGCGTTTTCACTCCATGCTCGATCAACTCCACTATCAGAAAATTGGTTTCAATGAGTAGGGCGGCGCTCCGAGGGTAACAAGGTACCATTAGAAACCAAATACCCAGACAAGAAATTGTCAGCAAAGCCTACAGTGTAACTGGCCATTAACCCAACATTCTGAAGGCAAGAGATACTGCTTGCGTTTCCGTGTTGGAACGGATGAAGCTTGGTGCTGGGGAGACAACGGATATATAGAATTTAAGATACTCAGAGATTGTACCGAGGAAATCGATCGACGAGGTCGCAACTTTCATTCGTAGAGCCTGCCGAACTTGCAGATATCACCACCAGTCACGGAAGGCGATATATGAGAGTACAGCGATTGGATGATGTCAACAATGGGCTTCTTCAAAACTTTCTAATAGATTCATCTCGTTGCTGGTTTCTTCGAGTCGAAGTCTCGCCATGCAATTTAGCTATTCCGTTGAAGAGCCACTCAATAGAGAACCGCCCATGCACGACTTGGTGTCGAGGTGAGCAGCATAAATAGGAAATATCTAGAATTTGTTGACTCCATGCAGTTTCTTTACAATCGCAGGTAACTACGATAGGAACCACGGGCCAATCCCCCATATAGCTGCTGAGGACCATATTGTTAAAGTCAACGGCCTTGTTCATCGACCTCTTGAGCTCTCGATTGAGCAGCTGAGGAGTCGGTACACGCAGCATGAGATCATTAGCGCTCTCCAGTGCGCTGGTAATCGACGCCATACCATGCGCACACTTCTCAAAGAGGTTGATGGGATCGATTGGGGTGATGGAGCCGTCATGAACTGCAAGTGGAGGGGACCCAAGCTCAAAGATATTCTAGATACCGCAGGAATCAATGTTCGGGATCGCAAAGGGGCCCATGTTGCCTTTGCTTGCTACAAAACTCACGTTCAAAATTCGGAATGGTACGGAGGATCAATAGAGTTGGACAGGGCGTTGAGAGACAATGCAGATGTCTTGATTGCACTTGAGGTATTCTCGCTATGTCAAACAAACCTTTGACGGTGCTTATGGCCCCTAGATGAACGGCGAGCCGCTCTCTATCAACCACGGCTTCCCCGCCAGAATGATCGTGCCTGGAGTGTCAGGATGTCGCTCTGTTAAGTGGGTAGATGAGATCACTGTGCAATCGGAAGAGTCAAGGAATCTCTATCAGCGCTATGACTACAAGAGACTACCACCCGAAGCCATGGACACGGAAAGCGCGAAGCAGTATTGGAACCAAACCTCAGCCCTTCAGGATATGCCAATCAATTCAGTCATCGCAGAACCCCAAAGTGGGGACACGGTCAGGCTGCCACCTTCAGGAAGAATCGAGGTTAAGGGCTATGCACTTCCCCAGGGTGACCAGGGACCGGTGGTGAAAGTGGAATGCTCGACAGATGAAGGGCAGACATGGGAGGCGGCTGAGATATTGAGTGGCAATGATCTTAAGGCGAAATGGTGTTGGGCATTGTGGAAGGCTACAGTTCGGCTTCACAAAGGGAAGAAGCGACGATTATTGTCTCGAGCCACTGACAACGGAGGAAACGTACAAACCGGTGAACCGGTAAGATCGAATTTCCATCTCCACCTACTTAAGACTACTGGGACATCTGACAACTCTTAGGTGTGGAATTTGAGAGGGGTAGGCTATGACGGGTATGGGGAGTCGAGAGATCTTATTGTGGTCTGAGAGGAGAAGGAGGAAGGGTATGAGTGTCAGAGGACGCAGCACCAGCCAGCATTTTTGCTTCCCATTCCCAATGATAATAATCAGATATTCGTCATGAACAGTCCATCAAGATAAAAGATAATGCAAAGGAATCAGCATACTCTCGTCACTGACTCTCAAGCTGCGTACATTGAACTTGGGCCGACCAAACCTTCGCTTTGTGATGAAACAACTTATCGAGTAGCCAGGGGCGCCACGCGACTAGCTTGGAAACCCTTGACGCCACAGAGCTTAGTCTACTTGTACAGTAAAGTAGTGCATCCCGCCTCTCGGGCCTACCTAGATAGGGCTGTTCTCGCCTTCTGGGTCTCTGGCTCTACCCACGACATTAGCGCGTCAACTAAGTACTTTAGATTATGATTTGACACTCGTCTTCTTTGTCAAAGTAAAATGGAAGCGAAAGCAGTACCAACAACGTTGAGCCTGTTAAGGTCACAACTTCTCCGTCGTTCTTCCTTTGTCGGTATGTCCCCGGAACGAGGGATTAGACCCACCCCCGAAACTCCCGCGACAAGTCCACACGGCATTCTGGATGACCGCGTAGCATTGCTGGTCTACTAATCCCAACCTTTTCCGCAGCTTCCTCCGAGAGCCTTCCGAATGCCGGGTCAGATAGGGTCGGAGACGAGCGCTTCGGATGCAACGCGCTTTCATGCATCTGATACAACCAACGCTCATGACGAAGGGCAGACTTCACCAAGCGACGATGGAAGCATAGAAAAGATGCCAGGTCCGTCAAAGAGGAAACGCCTCTCCGGCCTCTCTCGGCGGACCAGGGCAAAGACAAGAAATCTTTTCAAAATGGACGGTGCCGCGGAGGACGACCGGTCTGAGAATGAGGGAGAAGGGCCTCTAGACGATATGAAACGCGATCCTGCTTTCAATAGCAGCCAATTAATCAAGAAAAAGCGATTTCGCCCGGGGAAGACCGCCGACAAAACGCTCGGGGCAATTCAGTCGATCGGCAACGCCGTTGTTCACCCTATAAAGTCTGCCAAAAGCACGGCTACCAGGACCACTGCTGGTCAATTATCGAAAGCCGAGCGTCCTTTCCTCTCTCAGAAAGCCGACATGGAGTTTCTTCAGGCCCACGACAATCTCAAGCGCGCAGAGTCCACAAGCTCATCGAAGCAGGGCACGTCTGATGAGGAGCGAGAGTCCCTGATTGGTGGTCATCGAGACAAGATTCGAGAAATGGAAGAGCAGCGTGAGGGTCTACGTGCGGCGTGGACGACTAGTCGCCATGTCAGAAGGGTGAGAGTAGTCCCAAAAAGGCATATCAACTTTCCACACAACGAGTATTTTGTGGAAAGGGACGAGCGTGGAGAATTCGTACGCTACGACTGGCTGAAATGGCTAGGATATGTAATTCTGCATCGTTCCGGGTTTTAGACCAGAGTCCTAACGTCACGCGATAGAATCTCATCTACTACACCCAAGACTTCAGCGCTCAATACATTGACGATTTTGAAGAGCTTCCCTTTGACATCGATAGCTCAAGACATTATGTTGAACGATTGATAATGGCCAGTGCACCTTGGCAATCATGGGCTATGAAGGTTCGTGCAGTCTATCGATGGGAGCACCCTCGAACTACTGGCGAGTGGTTTGCTCTTTATGTATTTCTCTGGTACACCCAACATATAATGGGCTTCCTAGTAAGCATAACAGTTTCCGTTGGAACTCATGCGTTAACGTAGGGAGATAGTATTCTTACATCATCTACATTGTGGTCATGAATCGTTACTATCCTACCACGGTCGAGTCTCTTCGAAAATCTCAGCGAAGAGCTTTCGATAGCAGCGTCAGCGCCAACATGTTCAGCGAATTGATTGATAAGCACGGACGTAATGATTGGCTCGATCCAGTCATGGATAGCTTGGGACCTTATGTTCAGCTTCAACTTGGTGGTACGTCTACATATCAGAGCTATTTCTTCCTAATCTGTATCCCAATCCGAGTCTTAAGACTTGTACCGAGAGTATCGTTCTCATCGGGCTTGTTTGTGACTCCTTTTCCCTTCCAAAGAAGCAGTACTGACTAGGAAAACCTGAAGACATGGCCAATATGCTTGAAGTCTTTTCCAAGTGAGTATCTTCTCTCCATCACAGCAATTCAATCGCGAGCGCTTATCGATCCCTAAGCTTTTATCATTGGAAACACCCTAAAAAGACTGTCGCCTCCCTCTATTTCTTTGCATCATGTCTCCTGGTATCAGTTCTCACCGACATGGAATTCTGTATGCAGATCGTCTGGTTCATTGTTGGGGGAGCTTTCTTTCTCTGTTGGCCGGTGTCGTCCCACTACCCGAAGTACCGATATCTGGTTTCCCCATTTAAATGGGTGCTTTGGGATATCCCGACGAACGCAGAATGGTCATTCATCTACTTGAGACGCAAAGCACAGATCACCCGTGAGCGAATCATAGAAAAGAAGGTCGAAGAAGGCCACTTCCGGGAGCTCGCCAGTGCTGCAGTAAACGAGTATACGGGACGCATGACAAATGTGCCTAAAATTAAGGTAGGGGGCAGTGGTTCGGAAGACGAAAACAGTGACGACGATGACGATGAAGGCTGGTATAGCGCGTGCTCAACGACCAGCGTCTTGGATGCTTCTGACATTCGATCCTTCCGATGTCAGTCACATAAAGTCATTGGGCGACTGATTATACATTCGAAAGGGATTCGCTTTGTTAGAAGTCTACCGAAGAAGGAGTTGTGGAGACGGGATTACCTCGACCTGGCGGAGATGAGAAAGGTGGAAGGGTCAGCAATGTCAAAGCTGGCTTCATTATCGCCCGATGAGCTTGAGATTAAATGTATCGACGGAAGCAAGATGCACTTTGAGGGAATGAAGGAAAGAGATGAGGCATTCAATACCGTGATTGCTTATTCGGGGATGCAATGGCAGAGCCTGCAAATTCTAAGCAATACCAAAGCTCAATCCTGAGACATGTCATTTGAGGTAACGGGCGCATGACACGAGACGGCGAAACAGCTAGACGTGCTCTTTTGCCAAGATGATGAAAGCACGGCCTCTGAGCGTTGAATTCACCCGTCGCGCAATGAATACCCAGGTGTATTAGAAAGTCGGAGGGTAAGTTACCCTTATAATGGACCTTAAAAATGCTCACGCCCCAGAACATCCAACAAATAATTGCAGGGTCAAAGCCTTTTCTTCGTTGGTATGTTCGAACCTTCAATGTTGTTTCGAGCACTGCGTTAGGCTGGACACTAAAATCAAGGTAAGGTACGAGTACCTTATATATATCAACCTGATCAAAGTTTGAATTATCAAGAATTGAAGTTCCGCCTGTCTTATTAGACTAAATGACATAATTGCTGAGGAGTGGTGCTGGCCAAAGCTAACGACTCGTATTAGTAGTGTATAAGCCTCAGAGATCCGAAAGAAAGATTTATCTTCCCGTGCTCTCTCTCTCTCTCTCTCTCTCTGTTATCTGGTAATTCGCCTAAACTGCGAGCTTTCTCCTCTCTCTATTCAAGACCATCGCCCGTCCCTTCGCTCATCAAGCATTCACTCCAACTCATTGTTAAGCTTTCATCCTACGCCAGGAAGAAGAAGAAGAAGAAGAAGAAGAAGAAGAAGAAGAAGAAGAAGAGAAGACAACGTAGGCACTCTCGTACTTCGCTGTTGGCACTCTTGATACTCTTGATACTGTATCAGGAGCCGCTCTGGGATCAAGAGCAAACAGATACCCATCTTACAGTAAATTGAATTTTTCAATCCTCGATACATGTGAGCATCCATTCCTTCCGTCTGAAGGTCCTACGCCAACGTATTCGCAGACGAGGGAACAGCTTTCTTTGACAGCTTCGAATAATTTTACTGGAGACGATCCGAGTGACGGTTTCATTCAGTGAGTAGCATCAGCCGACTTTAATTCTGTGTGCTAAAGACTGATTGTCTCAGCTACGTCAATCAACAAGGCTCCGTTGAGCAGAAGCTGACCTTTGCATCTGCCAACTCGGTAATACTACCGTTGATACAACTGATGAGGATGCCAGTACGGGCCGTGATTCGGTCCAAATCACCAGCAAACAGACATTCGATTCAAGCTTGTTCATATTCGACATTCTTCACACACCAAACGGCTGTGGGACTTGGTAAGCAGAAGAAGAAATCTACGCGGGGCTACTGGTGCGAAGATGTGCGTAGGCCTGCTATATGGACTGCAGATCCCTCGTCATGGCCCAAGACTGGTGGGATAGATGTCCTCGAAGCGGTCAATAGTGCAACCACGGGCAATCAGACGACTTTACACACAAGCAACGGATGCACCGTGCATGCCAAGCGCAAGGAGTTGGGCAAGGTCTTGACCAGAGATTGCTACAACGGAACAGACCAAATGCAGGGTGCGGCGTCCAAGGGCCAGACGATACTTTCGGGGAAGCACTCAACAACAATTGTGGTGGTGTGAGTAATCAATAAATCAGATCATGGCGCAAGGCAAATGTTAATAAGTTTCCATAAGTCTATGCAATGAAACTTCGTACCGTCGGCATCAGAGTGTGAAATTGTAGACGAGACTCCCTCCCAACAGACATCAGCGATGGCTGATCCATCATCCTAGAGCACCCCGCTTACAGAGTTTCCTTCCGCTGATTGCTCCATCACCGACCATTTCACTAACCAGAGCATCATCGTGAATAATGATCTATGTGGCAACTGGGCTAGAGAAGAGAATTCCTTTATGTCGAACACTGCTTGTTCTAGTTCGGCTAGCACCAATCAAGGATCATCGTTGTCGGCGTGCGAGACGATTGTAGCAACCAACGGAATAAATCTCGCCGAAGCATACTGGGGACTCGGTAGTATAAAAGTGTATCAGTCTCAGTGATGAGTGCTTCGGGGCGAATCATGATCAGAAAGGTTATCGACTAAGAGGAAATCAGAGGTTTTCAACGAGTGGCTTGCTTTGTCTGCACTTTCTCAAGCAGGCCGATATCATGTGTAAAAAACAACGGTCCCAGACTGGATAGAGAATTCGCTTTTTAGCCAAACCTAAGTCGTCCTTGAACAATCGTGTACAACACACTGTATAGGTCCGTCAAGATATAGGCTAAAGGCCAGACCAACTTTGCATATGGGCATCTCACTATTCAACACGCGGTTTTCGATGATCAATGTGCCCCCACAAGCGTCATGATGCACAGCAAGTCATAATCCGTAACCGGAAGACCTCACCCCTGCCAAAAAGATACCCTTAATGGCAAACACATTTGTTTTGACGTCCATTATGCGTCTTCCCTGGATTCTGCTTTCGATTGTTTGCGCGTCTCAGCCCATCCATGCGTCGAGATCTCTTGTGTCCTTCTTGGCTTTTGGACTCCCTGACCGAGGATCTTCACTGGGCACGGCCAGAAATCCTCCAAATCCATTACCTACCATTACGCTCTCTCTTCCTTTGTCCCTCCACTGAGGACTCAGTTGGTTATCAAGATACAAACTCATTGGTCTTGTGGTGGTCGCGGTAGCGTAACGATCCGCTAGCGTTGGAGGGCTAATGAGGGTAAGATTCCACTCCATTTCTGTGACAGCTTTGGTGTACAGACGAAGAGGGCGAGACACTACAGGAGTTACAGGCCGGTATGCCTTGCTGGTTCCGTTCACTGCGAAAGCGGGCTGTGGAGGCGGTAGGAGCATCGTCGGAAGCGCAGTGGAAAGGGCGTAAAGGTGTGACAGAGAGGGCAAAGCACCGCTGAGAATGGAGCTGGAAAGGTAAGAATAGTAACTGTCCGACAGAGATGAGAGCCCGCGAGGCGATGAATCTGCACTAGCGATCTCGTAGTAGAGATTGCGAAGCGAGCAAGAAGCTAAGGGTGGAGATTGCGACTGTGGGAGTGCATGAGCTACGCTCTCCGCAACGCGAAGGGTGATGAGAGAGGGAGCAGCGGCCAAGATTTGGAAGAGATCCGAGGGTAATACACCAGTGTTTGCCAGAGTTAGGGAGCTGAGAGTCTGTTTGACCTTAGGGCAAGAGAGGTAAGCTAAGAGTCCTTTGGCTGAGATTTTGGGGACATCTTGGAATTCCAGTACTGCCAGCGGCGGAAACGGGCTCATGTGCAAAGAGCTGAAGATACTGTCGTCGAGCGACTGAAGACTTGTGAATTTGATGTGGCGAAGAGCCTTGAGAGAGGCAAAGACGTCAGCGATTGTGGCCGGTATAGCAAGATGTAATAATTCGAGTGCCTCTAAATTCGGCCACTGCCTTGCCCCCGCCAACATCTGAAAGCTCGCTTCCGCACCGCCGGCATACTTCATCTGCCGAATATCTCCGCACCGAGCCTGCAGCTCCTGTCTCAGAGTGTTCGACGATGGGTCATCGTTATAGAAACCGTCAGGCAAATCAACATAGCGGAGGTTCGGCAGGACTGAGACAGTGCGTGCCAGATCTGCTTTGCACACCTCCCTTGTCATGTAGGGAATCTTAAGGTATTGCACTTGACAAGCCAGAGAGTAATTCTCTCGGACGGACCTAGAGAAGAGGTGTAGCCGTTCTTGCGGAGGGTCTTTAGGGGCGCCATTACGGCCAATGGAGGATCGCCTTTTACGTTTGGCAGATAGGTCTACTTCTCGCTCGCAATAATGGACGGTATCGATCCGCACATTATGATACCTGTGAAGGGTGAACTTAGCCTAAGGCGAGCATTGCTGAGTGCAAAGCCTTCCCCCCACTTGAAAAGTACTCACAAGAGGTTTTGCGCCGCCTCTGACAATTGCCTATTGACCAAGGCGCATTGTGAAAGGTCTCTCATATCGCATAGCATACATCCTCCATCAATCATCGACTCCTCACAGGAGGTATAGAAGTCGTCCCGCGAGTGCGGGCACACATAGCTAAAGAGCTCGGAAAGCAAAGTTGTCGAGAATCTAGCGGAGGGGTGGGGCTTTGGCAGACGATTCGGTGTGTCTGTTGGCGGCCATTTATATTGATTGTCAGTCCAGGTATCATCAGTGCTCTTAAGACGTGATCGTGTGCGGATATGGTCGAGGAGTTTCATCACGCCGTTGATGCTCGTCCCACAGATCAGGGCTCATGGGAATATGCGGGGCCCGGACAAGGGGACGCGTTTGCCGCGACGCCTCAAAACGTGGCTTATTTCTTGGCTGGAACACGGACTGAAGATGTGAAGGAAGATGTGAAGCGCTCCTTAGTAAAGAGTTGGAACCCTTTTGCCTAACAATTTTGCTAGACGATTTGGTACATGAACTGGCCAATGAAACAAAGGTATTTATGAAATACAAAAATAGCGATTCAAAATGAAGACAAGCCCCCCCCCCGCCCATTCCTCGTCTTGTTTGTACATGAGCAGACGTGGTTTCGAAACCTAAGCCAAGGTTATCTTGAAAGGACCCGAAAGATGCTTTGTTCTCGGACAAAGAGCGCTTTCTAATTGATATGAGAAGACACCTTGGTTGATTCATTCCAGGAAATGATGAAAAACTTTGTTGGTCCGGACGTATCCTTCAGCTTCCTCACAAGATGCTTCGGTTCATTTGACTCAAGGTGCTCATCGCTAGACGCCCATCATGGACTTTATAATGTAGTAAGTCTATCTATTCTCTGACACATACGTGTTGCAAATACGATCAGAGTGTTCTCGCATCTTTATGATCAGTATTAAGATCAAGGTGGAGCACGCATGTTTCAAATTCTAGCTCCCACGTATGAGCGCAAGCATCTTCGAAAATCGAAATAGATCGTAGTCTCTGCTGGTCGTGCTGGACAGGGTGACCAGTCAGGGAACCTTGTAATCAACACCCTAATCAGGTTTGCTTCAATGATGATCTACCATCTGGTACAAACACGTTCTCATACCCAACCCAATATGGTGACTCCAACAAATGAAGAGAACATAGTAGTGGACAAGTAAACAATGTAGAAGCAAGCAATAGCATGAGTGGAAAAACGGACCAGAACATGTATCATCGTCTTGATAATTGATGCTCGATACTCGACAGAAGCATGATGAGTTCTGATGACCCTCGTACATAAAGTACCTACGAGCGTGGTGCATACCTGCACTCTGCAGGAGGTGTAGCAGGACCTGAAACAGCCTAGTGGCGTTTCCCGACGGGGCCCGAAGCGAGATCACGTTGTTTCCTCTCGTGACAATTTCACCATCAATAGCCGACCAATTATTGCCAACCTCAGACCTCCTATCATTGATATTTCCTTCCTCCTCCCTTTCTACCTTTCTACCTTCTCACCCCAGTCGCTCCTTCAGCACCTCTCCTACAGCCACGATCTCGCGTTTACAGCAGTCCAGGAGACTTCAATTCCCGCCCATCCAATTTTTGCCTTCCAAATACCTCCGCCGCTCCTATCCATCAAGCGATACCTCCAAACGGCCAAGGCTTACCCTACTTTCTGAGTAAATAATATCGCACTACACGTCAAAGGCATTAGAAGCCTGGGCTATCGGCATGTCAAGCACTCAGGGGGCAAAGCCTGATATTGACCGCTACTTGGTTATTCATGTTGGTACTACTTGCGACGAACACGGCGTCTACGTGACCAAAGACTCCGCCGAGGTCATCGAGATTGGTTGGCTTTTGCTAGACGCCAAGAATTGTGAGGAGGTAGGTTATGGTGATATTTGGGATTACATAATTCAGCTAGCTCATACGCCACGTTATAGATTCATCGAGAGAGTGTCCTTGTCAAGCCTGTCAACACTCCCATTACTCCGCTTTGCAGTGAGTGTCACTCGCGACCCCCACCAAGCTTTATACTATCTGTTGCCTCTTTGCTGATCTTCCACAAGCGAGCCTGACCACTCTCACCTGGGAGCATGTACGGACAGCAGGCACCTTCCGAGATGCCATCAACCGCTTTGACGCATTTGCTTCCGAGCATCTGACCTCCAAGAGCCTCGAATTCGCTTTCGTTACCCTCGACTCATGGGATCTTCGCGTGCAGCTTCCCCGCGAGGCGCGAGACAAGGCTGTTGTGCTTCCTGCCTACCTCCAACACTCTCGCACCTTTGATCTACGTACCGAGTATCAACGCTGGCAGCAACACCACCCCGAGTCTCTGCCTTTTGGCCCAAGCTCTCTGGCAAACATCTGTGCAGCGTTGGAGGTCGAGCCTGTACAATCTTCCGCCCCGATCAAGCACAACCTTCCATTCCATCTGCAAGCTCTTGCGCCAGCTTCTCCTCGTCGCGCCATGGAAGAAGCGGTGACTCTAGCTAGGGTATTGCGTGGGCTCATCAGAAAGTCTCAGCCACCTCACGAGCATCCCGACGTACTGAGCCGGCCGATGGACGCAAGGGCCGACGTTCGTGCATTTCTCTCGGAGCGAAGTAAGGTACTACACATGAGCGGACTGCCCCACGACACTACTCAGTCCGAGCTTGAGAGCTGGTTTACCCAGTTCGGCGGTCGTCCGATTGCCTTCTGGACTTTACGTACGCCAGACCAGCACAAGCCTACTGGATCGGGGTTCGCTGTTTTCTCTTCGCACGAGGAGGTTAGTTGTTTCTATTCCTTGCAAATATTATTCTATGTGCACTACTTCACCCCCATGTCTCCGATTCAAGCACTCGTACCCACCGTACCTTGCATCTCCGAACGGCTATCAACTGACAACATCTCAGGCTGCAGAGAGTCTCTGCATGAATGGGCGTGCTCTCAATGAGAAAGCAATTGAGGTCTCGCCTTCATCAAGCCGTGTACTTGATCGTGCCGCCGAAATCCTGACGCCGTTCCCTCCAAGCAAGAATCGACCTCGACCTGGAGACTGGACTTGCCCTTCATGCGGCTTTTCGAACTTTCAGCGTCGTACAGCATGCTTCCGCTGCTCCTACCCCGCTGCAGGACCTGGCGGCGATCCAATGGGTTACTCAAACTATGGCTATGGTCCTCCTCACATGATGCCCCCTCAACAACACATGGGACATCACGGTGGACATGGCATGGGCCACGGACGTGGTGGAGGGGGTGGCATGGTTCCATTTCGAGCTGGCGATTGGAAATGTGGTTCTGAAGGCTGTGGATATCACAATTTTGCCAAGAATGTCAGTTGCCTCCGCTGCGGTGCTAGCCGTGCTGGGGCGGCAGTTGTAGCAGATTCAGCATTCCCATCTCCGCTTGAGCCACCATCGGGATATGGCATGGGTCCGCCTTCGATGGCTGGTACCCCGGGACCAGGTCCCTTCGCTGGTGCCTCGGGCGGCTTCGGCTCCGGCGGCTTTGGCGGCCAGCAGTACGGCGGGCCACCTAGTCAATACGCTCTACCCTCCGGCCTCGGTGCTCCGACTGGTGCCTATCCTCCTATGGGCGCTGGATACGGCCAAGGGCAGTCCGGTGGGCCGTTCGACAGTAGGGCTGCCGAAGCCGCTTTTACATCTGCTGGCACTGGCCCTTCTCCTTCTACCGGTGCTCAAAACGGATCATCAGCTTACAGCGGTACTGCCACATATGGCGGTATAGACGGGGGCTCTGATCCTTTTGCGTTCCTCTCGTCCGGTCTCGGAGGATTGTCGATGAACGACGACTCCCGGAGGAACGGCGCCAACTCGAACAAATCACCTGTTTAAGCGTGCAAAACCTATACTCTTCACGCGCTAAGAGCCAACTTCTGGAGCAATCTAATTACGCAACCGTGATGGGCCGAGGAGGGAACCTTGTATTTGTGTGAGTGGGACCGGTTCATTTCTCAAAAAAAAAAGCGGGGGGGGGGATTTACATGCGGACGCGACCTATTCAGGATAAGCATGACGATAGATCTCCACGTTTGGTCAAGCATAGCGGGATACGGCAGCAGAAAGCGGTGTTGGTTGGAGGACCAAAAGAATGGGCGATTTAGAATGGTGGTTCGCGCGCATTTCGAGCTTCTTTCCTCCATTTCTTTCTTCGATTTCCTCGTCACGAAACATTCAGCAAATGCACGGCTCATCTTCATACTATTCCACTAAGACGATCTCGTCGGTGGCTTTGGACGTTGGCTATATTGGCATTACAAAGAGCGTGGTGTTTGCGTGGTGGGCAATCGTTAGACACATGCATTCAACAAATACAGGGCACTTTACAAGTGCAAGTATTTACGGAGGGGGGGGGAGGGGGGTTGGTGGCAGGAGTACAGATTTCTTCGGTGGTGTAGTCGGATGGAATTACAAGGCTTAGATGATCGAGTTTGGGTTTGGACAGGTAGAATAGCATAGCATAGCTTCAATTTATCCCTTTCCGAGACCTTTGAGAATCCCTTTCAGTTACTGCTGCTTTGTGGTGGGTGAGAAGGTAATGAATGATTAACATTATGATGGACCTGCAATGCTTCCGTTGGCTGTCGGACCGTTGACAACTTGAATGCAGCCTGAGAGTGAGAGCCTCAAATCCTCGTGGCAAACAAATCGGCAACTGATCGGCTGCTCGGCACGGATACAGATCTAAAAAGCTTAAAGTATTTTACTTTTTTCTTTACTTTTCTTACTTCACGTTCCATTCACCGATTGTTCAGAATTCATAAGATCCTTAAGTCCGAGCCGAGAACACAAAATTATGCAAAGCATGAAAGATCGTCATTAAGCATCATTCATGAATCCCGTTGGTGACATTCTGCTTTCATTATTTTACATGGCGAAGTTTTGTTCCGGATTAGCATTGATTCTATCGTCGTAGGTACTCGTAGGTAGGAAGAAAGTGTCTTATGAAAGGGTAGCTTTGTTATTCATAATATTCTCCTTCTATATACACACCTCTGCAATATGTTTTTTCTCTTTTCTTCTTCTTCTTCTTCCAATTCTTCCAGCTCCGCATACCAGCCCCGCCACTCGCCATGGCTAGCGATACCTCGTCCAGTACCTTGACAGATGTCGATGCGGCTTCGCAATCCAAAATAAAAAGAGCAAGCCATTGGCAACTCGTCTCATCTCACGCACTCCTCACTCCTGCCGTCCTCAACCACGAGTACAATGGATCGGGCACAGAAGAAGATCCCTACCGGGTCGAGTTCATACCCAACGATCCTCGAGATCCCATGGGCTTTGCCATGTGGAAAAAGTGGGCGATTACTCTGTTGGTCGCTTTTGCAACGTTGGCCGTAGCCTTTGTTTCCTCTGCATATACTGGTGGCGTGAATCAGATCATATCGGGCTTCCACACCAGCGATGAAGTTGTCGTATTAGGAGTGTCACTCTTCGTTTTGGGTGTGAGTACTGGGCGATATAAGCACAGAAAAGAAAATAAGTCTAATTGACCCGCAGTTCGCCATTGGGCCCTTGCTTTGGGCTCCTCTTTCCGAGCTCTATGGCCGGCAAATCCTCTTCTTCACCACGTACGGTGTCCTTACGGCCTTCAACGCAGGAGCTGCTGGCGCTCAAAATATCCAGACTCTTATCATCCTCCGATTCTTCGCCGGCGCTTTTGGCTCCTCTCCCCTGACGAATGCCGGCGGTGTCATCGCGGACATGTTCCCTGCATCCCAGCGTGGGCTGGCCATGTCGGTTTTCGCTGCCGCACCGTTCATGGGTCCCACCTTGGGACCTATTGTCGGTGGATTTCTGGGTGAAACAGAGGGCTGGCGCTGGGTTGAAGGCCTCATGGCAATCTTTACCGGGGCCCGTAAGTTGTAATTTCCAAGGCAATTCTTCCCGATCATGCTGTCTTATGAGTCATCAGACATGTCTATTCTCTGCTCCTAAGACATGTCTCGCGATTCCGAATCCTTCCCGAAAGAGTAATGCTGACTCCGAAATCACCAAGTCTGGATCATCGGTTCCCTCACTATCCCCGAAACGTATGCACCTGTTCTCCTCAAAAACCGCGCAGCAGCCATGAGCAAGAAGACTGGTAAAGTCTACAGGTCCAAGATTGAATACGATAGAGGAAAACAGTCGCTCGGTCGATCTTTCAAGATAGCCTTGTCTCGGCCCTGGGTGCTTCTCCTCAAAGAACCTATCGTGCTCCTGCTTTCAATCTACATGGCCATCATCTACGGAACCCTTTACATGATGTTCGCAGCTTTCCCTATTGTGTACCAGCAAAATCGCCACTGGAGTGAGGGTATCGGTGGCTTGGCATTCCTGGGTGTCGCCGTCGGCATGATTGGTGCCGTCATTTACACTATTCCTGACAATTCTCGCTTTATACGCGCCGAAGCAGCTGGTATTGCCAAAGGTGAAGGAGGCGCGGCACCGGAAGCAAGACTACCGCCTGCAATGATTGGTAGTGTGTGTATCCCCATTGGACTGTTCATCTTTGCGTGGACAAACTACCCTTCCATCCACTGGATTGTTAGCATCATCTTTACGGCACCATTCGGCTTCGGCATGGTCCTCGTCTTTCTTTCGATTATGAACTACCTCATCGATGCATACACGATTTACGCGGCCAGTGTGCTGGCTGCTAATTCTGTATTACGAAGCATGTTTGGGGCGATATTCCCTCTCTTCACGACATACATGTACGACAATCTCGGTATCCACTGGGCGAGTACGATTCCAGCTTTCTTAGCCTTGGCCTGTGTGCCGTTCCCATTCTTATTCTACAAGTACGGACCTATCATCCGAAAAAAGTGTAAATACGCGAGAGAAGCTGCTGAAGTGATGGCTAAGATGAAGCAAAGGCAGCCGGAAGATGAGAGTATCAAGGACGAGGAGAGCGACTCAGGTGACTCTGAAAAGAAAATCGAACCGATAATGGAACCTGAAGGCGTGGAGGCTGCAAGATCGGATATCCGAGGGGATGACTCCGAAAGAGCAGCCAAATTGCAAGATCCTGAGAGAGACGTGGAGAAAGCGGAAGTGTGAGAGAAGGCGTACCTCTGCTTGGTTTGAACATATTTGGGAGACAAATTCATATTGCACGTTGCAGCATTAAGCGATCGGAGTTCTCTTTGTATATATTGCATGGGGAAACTTAGATGAATTGGCTGCATAGCCGAATGCCTACAGAGGGTATGTAAAAGTGGGAGCATATTAAGATGCATAATATCTGAAAAGGCAATTCGAATGATTTCGAACACTTCAAATTTTTGCGCACGTCACAATTTTGGGTTGAAGAAGTACTGGTGCTTGGATGGGATTCCCACGACGTCCTCGCTGGTCAGGTTGTGTCTGGGCAATGATCAAATCAACGCTATTGTTGGTGGCAGAGTACTTCTTAAGTTGCGTTCAAAGCTTCAAAAATCAAGTCACAGAGGAGACTTTTCGGATTCCAGTTCCTTATCTAGGTACCTTTGCCCATAGCTGCAATGATCTCTCTTTTCTTCTCCATTTCGATCGTCGGGAAGGAGCCTCCATCTTGCCTTTCGACGCGCTCTAGCAGACTGCCAGGCGCATACTGACGCTCCTCTCCTACATCCAGCATGGGTTCTTTCGCCTGCCTAATCCCAGTCATGACTCCCCTTCCCGTCCTTGCACCACCTTGACCACTACTCCTGCTGGCAAGGAGTCCACCAGTGAAAGCCATATCTCCCTTTCCTGGTGACACCGAAGTCTGCTTCCGCTCTAAGGGCGCACTGCTGCTGTGATCTCGACGCACGGTTTTCGACCGACCAATGCTGGGCCCATCTCCACCCCTGCTTGTAGGTCTACGCCATGTGGTAGAAGGTGGGATCGGCATAGCAGCCTCTGGTGTATTAGCCACTTCAACCAGGCCTCCAGCAGGTATTTGCTTAAGTACGACACCTCTGCCTTTCTTTGCATGCTGCGGTGGCTCCTGGTACTGAGGAGTCAAGTCGATCAAAGGCTTGGGTTTTGGACGTTGTGAGAGCGTTCGATTCATGCTGTTAACGAGATTGGTATTCGGCGTCGCCACGGCTTGATCTGGCTCAGCATTTTGTGTCTTCTCGCGCTCTCGTTGGGCTTTCTGGCGCTGGGTATATGTTCTACCGAGCAAACCTGTCGCCGCGAAGGGCTGAGGCTCTTCTTGCTGTACAGCCTGCACGAACGAAGGACCATGTTCATTTGGGGCACCTATATTAGCGTCTTTAGTGAGTTTCTTGGAATTCGGGGTCTGATTTTCGCTTCGACTGCGGAACGGCGTATCGTCGACAGAGTCCCCAGCTACACTGCGCCTAGGGTTGGCATTTCTGAAAGGAACGACATGCTCTGTGCTATCATTGGCCAATGTAAAGGCGTTGATCGAACTCATGCCTTGAGATGACGGCTCTGGCGGTCTGCGCTGGCCCTCCGTTTTCGAGAATTCACTATTTGAAAGCTTATGGATGTCTGCTTTCGTGGATAGTTTCTTAGGGCCCTGTGCACCTTCTTTTCCCTCGCCCATCACATTGACCAAGTACCAACTTCTCCATTCTAGGACGGCTGTGTACCAAGATGCAGCCAACGACTTATCGCTCGTTGAAAAGAAATGAACAAAATTGGCTGTACTTAAGAACATGCTCGACTTCTGCTGGCTCTTGACGGCGAAGCATATCTTTCTTGGTGGTCTGATCCTCTTGGCCGACTGCCGTGCGGTCGGAATATAGATATCAAAATCAGATATGTGACAGATGTTAGCTGTTTCACCACCTTCTCTCTTGGCTACTAGCATCTGTCCGTCTGAGCGTAGCGTGACCCATCGTTTGTCCCAATGGCCAGGTTTCTGTGAATAATGGATATATACCGATGTGTCCATAGGCTGGGAGCTCGAGCTGGAATGGAGATCCAGCAGATCATCCCTGCCGCCTGTAGGAGTTGGCTTAATTATCAATGTATTTTGCGCATCGTTGTCCCAGGAATTCAGCACATCACGGACATGCTCATACCTCCTAAGGGGGCGCTCAAGTCCTAATTGTTTGAACGACTCAAGGAGAATTGTGCTATTCGGATCAATAGACTCTGCCAACTGATCGGCAGCGGAGCCAATTATATCCAATGATGTCGTTGATGGCGTTACAGGAAGCAACATCAGATTCTGGTCATATTTGACCTTGACCCTGCGCTCTCCAGCATTGACAGCCGACACAGGAGCATCAAAAGCAGGTCTAACGCTAATTTGAGGCCGTTCAATGGCAATGGGCGCTGAGATCGTCCTCTTGAGCTCCTCCCTACTTTTGCGTAGGCGTTTTCCATTCGAGTGTCCAGCGATACGCTGCGTAAGGCCTCTCCCGGGCAATGTAGGTGATTTAATGATCGCAATCGCTTCGACGTTTTGGTGGGAACGGAAGCCCGGCCCCAGAGCGCGAGAATATTGCTCAGGGAATGTTGCTACCTTTTGACTCTGCGTTAGGTCTTGACCTGCTTCCTTGTGAGGCTCTGCTTCTATATCGTATCTTCTGCGCGGACGATTTTGCTGGTAGCATTGCAGAGCCTGTGATTGAGGAATGACCTCATCCTGTAACGTTGTACCATTCTTTGCCTTCCCCAGTTTCTCATGTTTCTGGGCCACAGATGCTTCAGATGGTTGGGCATCATTTGCAGATACTCGGTGCCTCTGCGTGGATTCATGAAGCGGTGGCCGTATCATAAGCCCTCTTCCATCTTCCCCATCGCTCTGGAGCCTTGGTTCGCGCGGAGAAAATGTAGTACTGCGCAGTCGCTGAAGCTGTTTTGCACTGAGGCTCGGAGAGTCTGACGGTTTGACGAGAGTCTTATGAGGACGTGGACCTTTGTATCGAGACCTGCTTCTTGCTATGGTCCCCTCGGCGGGTAGCGAGAGGCCGTCCGGGGAGGAAGGTGGAGGCATAATTGGTCGTGTTACAGGGTGTGGGGAGCAGGTCTGATGGAATTAAGTGCAAGACTTCTGCTCTTTTTTTCCATCGCTTGTACTTCAAGCGGTGCAGGGTGCGTTTTTTGCAACGTAAATCTTGAAATAGATGCATCTGCAGGATTGCGGTATGTAATTTCAACAACAGCTATAGCCTCTGATGGCACTTTACGTTTTAGATTCTGGTTGTACACGCGACTTTCCAGTAGGGCTGAAACAAGCGAGTAGAGATCCTACTGTACACTCCCCAGTGAATATTTGAGCCTCCCTCCAAGAGCTCCTTTCTAATGAGTGACGAGTATCCTTCTCTCCTGTCTGATACTCGTAGTAGCCTTGGAAGATGGCATGTGTTGGACAATAACATGGGTTCAAGACACGATTGCTGTGATAAGGATATCGAAACAGCCAAGAGAGCCCACTCTAGCGGGAAAGACATACTTTGCGTTAGTGAATGAGAACGATCTATGTAATCGTGTGGAAGTGTTGTGTTGGACTGGAGGAGTTGAAGACTAGGTCTACAGGTCAATAAATGATTAGATCTGTTTCTCCGTGTCTGGAGCTATTGTAAGGTACTCGTAAGTCGTATAGTTGGCGCTACTCGGCAATTTTCAATACCCATTCCTTTAGAGTACCTCAGGTACCGAAACCACAATATCTAAAGTAGCCACTCACCTCTTGCTATGACTACTCGACTCTCGACTCTCACCTCAAATTTCTTACCTTATTCGTTATGACATCTGTTGTAACTTCACTGGCGAAGGCTTTGCCCAAGCCAAAATACACTGGCGAATATGAGGAATTACCTAGTCAATCAAGAGGTCCACGAATCCTCGGTCCTGGATCTCTAGATGAGACACAGGTAGTCCTTAAGGTGAGCCCGTGTCTACCTCATCGTAGTGCTGCTTCGACTTTACTAACTCCGTCGCAGCGAAATGGACCTCCAGCATATGGATTAAGAGCAGGATGGCGCCCAAGGTCAGCGGAGGACTACGGCGACGGCGGGGCCTTTCCGGAAATCCCGGTGGCCCAGTACCCTCTCGACATGGGCAAAAAGCCTTCTTCGTCATCAAATGCTTTGGCTGTGCAAGTAGATGCGGAAGGCAAGGTCAAGTACGACGCCATTGCTCGGCAAGGCCATAATGACAAGCGGATTGTCCACACCAGTTTTCAGGATCTGATTCCGTTAAGACAAAGAGCGGATGTTGGGGAGATATCCTTGGATCGGCCGTCGGAAGAGGAGATCGCTGCGCAGACGGAGAAGACCAAGGATGCTCTGGCAAAACTGGTTTCTGGAGCTGTAGCTGCGCAGAAGCCGAAGAATGTCAAGGGCATCACCAGGAATGATCCTACATACGTCCGCTACACCCCGGCAAATCAAATGGGAGATGTGACCCGCAAGAATGATAGGATTATGAAGATCGTAGAGAGGCAACAAGATCCCATGGAGCCCCCAAAATTTAAGTAAGTCTGCATAGCAGAGTGGTTCGTTCTACAGAACAGAAAAAGCTGACTGTGATATCTTTCAGACACAAGAAGATCCCCAGGGGCCCTCCTTCACCGCCGCCACCAGTCATGCACTCGCCACCACGAAAACTTACTGCAGAAGATCAAGAGGCATGGAAGATCCCTCCTCCCATTTCGAACTGGAAGAACCCCAAGGGATACACTGTGCCATTAGACAAGCGCTTAGCGGCCGATGGTCGCGGCTTACAGGACGTTACCATTAACGACAAATTCGCCCAATTTGCAGAAGCTCTATTCACTGCGGACCGCCATGCTAGGGAGGAGGTGAAGCAACGCGCGGCCATGCAGCAGAAGGTCGCAGAAAGGGAAAGGATGGAGAAAGAAGACCAATTACGTATGCTTGCACAAAAAGCTCGTGAGGAACGATCGATGGCTGGGAGACGTACATCACATGCAAGGTCCGCCTCTGGTAGTAGAAGTCGACCATCCTCATACAGTCGGTCAGACAGCGAGGACGAAGCTACAAGGGAACGAGAACAGATGCGGCGGGAGAGAAGGCAAGAGAATGAGAAGCAACTTCGCCAGTCGCGCATGGGCACGGAACGCCGAGTCCAAATCTTAGCAAGGGAGCAAAACAGAGATATTTCCGAAAAGGTGGCTTTGGGCCTAGCCAAGCCTACACAATCATCAGAATCGATGTGGGATTCGCGTCTCTTCAACCAGACCAGTGGATTCGATACAGGATTCAACGAAGACCAAGCCTATGACAAGCCTCTTTTCGCCGCTCAAGACGCTATCAGCAGCATATACAGGCCTCGTGCGAATGTGGATGATGATGACGACGAGGAAGCTGGGGGAAAGGAGTATGACAAGATTGCGAAAAGCAATCGATTCGAAGTGCTAGGGAAAGCAAAGGAGGGATTCAAGGGCGCGGCTGATGCGGAGGTACGAGATGGTCCGGTGCAATTCGAGAAGGATGTTTCGAACGCCACGGATCCCTTCCATATCGATGAGATGATAAGGGATGTGACGGGAGGCGCAGGTGGGAACAAGCGGTACGGGGTGCAGGAGGCGGAGGAGAGGGCGTCGAAGCGTGCGAGAGTAGACGATGACGATCGATGAAAGCGCTCTGTATTTTAATTTCCATTAAAGGTACAAAGATTAGCTCCGCTGCTATCCCATGCCTGACTATTACCGGAACAGTGCTCTCTAGTGACCATATCTACGTCTCGGACGGGCAAAGGTTCAACTTGAACCGGAATTTGTGCAAGATGCTAGTCTACGTGACCATCTTTGTCGTCTAGGCCAATCCAATCGCCTTCCATATCCTCATCCATACAATCATCTAAAGCGCCGTTGCCATTCACCATCAATGGCGCCTCTTCGGACCCGTGATCCACCCCTGCGAGGAGCAACGGCTGCGCAAGCAAATAGTCCAGTGCATAAATATTATCATCCGCTAATCTGGCCAACTCTAATTGGATTTTCGCTATCGCCTTTTGTACAGTTCGCAGCTCGGAGGCCAATGAGCTAGCGTGATCTTTCAGATAGGGACCATGTGCATGTAATAAAGCCTCAATCCATCGAAGATTGAATTCGAGGTGAGGACTCTCATCGGTAGCTTGGGCGACGAAACGCAGGAGTCGGGCGAGGTATACGATAGGTATGTCCTTGACAAGAAGAGTGACATCGGTAACAGGAATTGCTTCATAGACTCGACGAATTAACAGCCGCTCGTTGAGTCGGAAAGCCATGATAAGGGCAAGAAGAAAGTCTTTCTCCTTGATGGCTTGCAGGGTAGAAGCCGGTGTGATATTGATGTCGAGATCGAAAGGGTCGAATTGGAGGGCGCTATCAAGCGAATAGACAAGAAGACCCTCAGTCGATGCGGCGCAGAAGGCTCCGCCTGTGGGCGAGAACGCAACTGCTGGTGCGCGCACTTCTGGCTGCGTCCGCCGAACAGAAAGGTCGCCACGAGTAGCGCCAGGTAATGTATGGTCAATGCGGTCTTCGAGATCCGAAGCTTCACCCTTCTCATCTATCAAGCCTCTTGGACCAGCTTCGGTGAGGTTGCGGCTGTTTAAAAACTCTTGGGTGCCTTCCAACGACAAGTTGACCGAAACGGTAAATTTCTTGATGAGTGTGCCGGACTGGACGTCATAGAGACATATGTACTTGGAGTTTCCGCCAGCAATGACGCAGCTACCGTCAGCACTGTAAGCTATACAGTTGAAAGACTTTGTCCCTGCGACGTTGGCTGCGGTCCTTCGATCCGAGATTCTTCGACCGCCCGAGACATCACGACGGCCATCCACACCAGCTTCCTGACTAGCTTCAGAGACAGACCAGAAAGTTAGCTGACCGTCCAAGGTAGAAACGGCTACCTGTTTCGAATCGGGGCGGAATGCAACATGAAGGACATTCGCTTGTAGCTGTATTGGCTCACTGGTCTGGGTCCGACCAAAGATGCTCCATATGCGCACTGTATGGTCCCAACTACCGCTTACAACGACATCACCGGAAGGTGCAAATGCTAAAGATGCGACTGGGCCTTCATGCCCAGATAGCTGATCGAGTAATTGGCCCGTTTGAACTGACCAGATATGGATGTCAAAGGAGTCCAGCGATCCCGCGCACACGACTTCACCACTAGGGTCCACAGCGACAGAAGAAAATGATAACCGGGTAGGTGCTGTGAATGTTCTAAAATTCCGATACCGTATTAAATCCCACGCTCTGATTGAGCCATCAAGACTTGAGGTGAAAAGAACATTACCTCTCTTCGCAAACTCGCAGGCAGTCACGCTGCTTGAATGCTCGGTAAATGTGACAATACAGAAGCCTGATTGTGTGTCCCAAACCTTGATCTTGCCGTCATCCGCAGTCGTAATGATACGTTGACCATCTGGAGAGTAGACCAAAGCGTTCATGGAGTCGAAATGGCCTTGTTGTTTCAGGATATAGGACTCTGATTGCCACTCCCAAACAAGAAGCTGGCCAAGTTTCGACGCACCAAATGCCAACCATTCCCCTGAATTGTTCAAAGTCACAAAATCTATCTCATTTTGAGATATACTATGAAAGCGTCGTCAGCATTTCGTATTCAAGCAATCAGAACCGTGGAAGTGCACCTTAAGGTGTGTATCATGTTGAAATCCGGGAGCTCATACAATCCAAAAAGGCCGTTGGAAAAGCCGGCTACAAGTAGATTGGATTCGGCATGATACGC
The DNA here is from genome assembly GCF_014066305.1 of Letharia columbiana. Lineage (NCBI taxonomy): Eukaryota > Fungi > Ascomycota > Lecanoromycetes > Lecanorales > Parmeliaceae > Letharia > Letharia columbiana. Next base: position 80,603 of record NW_023501128.1, on the reverse strand, counting down.
AGCACACTTGACTTTCGCATTGTTCTGCATGAAATAATGTCGTTGTACGATTCTCCACTGTAGAGGGTCTTCGTCATCTTCACGAATGTTGACGTCGCCGTTTGCGCCTGGCCTTTGCGAGTAGCTCCATCTAAAGAGCGCACCATCTTGGCTGACTGTGTAAATCTGCCTTGATCTCAGAATCTATTCCAGCAACGCTAGGTATTTCGGCTTACCTGTTCCTGATCGCATGAGAACCACGCACCCAAAACGCCTTCTCGATGGCCTGCTAGTGTTGTAGGGATAAAACCCTCTTCGGGATCGAGGCTCCATATTCGAGCTGTAAGGTCTTTCGCGGAACTCAAAAAGAAACGAGAGTCACTCGACCATTCTATACTCTGGACAGTATCGTAATGCCCAGCATGCACTCTATGCCGAACAAATGGCGCGTATTCAAGACCCTCATCTGTAGTTGCATCTGGTGTCGAAGGTGTTTTCCATACTTCAACAAGTCTTCCAACACCAACAGCGAAGTGGTGACCAGAAGGTGAAAAGGCTAGGGCAGAAACAGGCGCTTTAAAAGAGAAGTGGTGAAGGGCAAGCCGTCGAGGAAAGTTGGCTAGAATGGCCCGACCATCTTCGTCAACAGAGAGGAGTAGGTTTCCGCGCGGACTGAGGGCTAAGCGGGAGATATTCCGGCGATGCGAAAAGGGAAAGGTATAGGACTTATTGCTGATAATGTCAGTCTTAGTGGCTACAAACTTGCGGAATGCTGGGGCAGCCGGGCCACGTACTTGATCAGGTCAAACACAGTGACACGATTACCGACTGGTGAAAGCAGACAAGTCCCATCAGGAGTAAAGAGGAGGTTTCCTTTGCAATAGACTGTGCCCAGCAGGTTAGAGAACTGTTGCCAAGCCTTAGTTTCTGCAAAAAGCATTGACAGAAGGGGACAACTGGGAAACGCTACCTTGAACTCGGTCTTCATAGTGACTATCTAAAAGACATAGCTTCAGGGAACAGAAAGGAACCAAAAGCCATGGGTTGAAGCGCATGCGTCGAAACCGTCGTTGACCAATTGTCGCACAGTCTGATCCGAGGTCCTTCAAAAAAAAATCGAAAAGCTCGGACCGTGGCGCTAGTGCTAAAGTGGTTAGCCGGAAAATTGTCCCTTTCCAGAGTTCCCCTTAACGAGCTCTGTGTCGGACTGACTGGTGAACGTGTTTTCAGACTTCGAAGTCACTCGACCTTACACACGCCTCTTCCAATTGCAAGAGCCAGAAAATCTCTGACTTTACAATCCCTTCCCAGCTTTTGCACCTCAATTACTGCGGGCCCCTACAAATTGAGCTTTAACATGGCGCCAGCAATGTCTGAGGCTGCTTCGCCAATTGGCATTGCCAACGTGAGTCTATTCTCACGTGCTTCACCCACAGCAATTTTCTAACATGTGCCGTTGGGTGTAGCTTCCAAACCAGAGGTACATACTTTGACGTGTCCGAAAAGCACAGTCCAGCCTCGACTGACTTGGCTCCAGGCATAAGATCGTTGCTAAACGTGGAGCTGCATTCACCATCATGGTATTCCCACACCTTTCCAGTGAGTAACTTGAATAGGCTTATCTGTCCCAGGTTGCAGGCGAATCAGGCCTGGGAAAGACGACGTTCATCAATACCTTGTTCTCGACAACCATCAAGAACTACGCAGACCACAGGCGCCGCCATGCGAAGCAAGTAGACAAAACTGTTGAGATCGAGATCACCAAGGCTGAGCTGGAAGAGAAATTCTTCAAGGGTATTTATCTTCAACTGCTTGGGTTATTGGAATACCTATTCTAAAATTATGGGACAGTCCGCTTGACGGTCATCGACACTCCCGGCTTCGGCGACTACGTCAACAACCGCGACTCGTGGATGCCAATCATAGAGTTCTTGGACGATCAACATGAGTCGTACATGTTGCAAGAACAACAGCCTCGCCGAGCCGACAGGATCGATCTCCGTGTTCATGCGTGCCTTTACTTCATCAGACCGACCGGTCATACGTTAAAGCCCCTGGATATCGAAGTCATGAAGCGCTTGAGCTCGAGGGTCAATCTCATTCCTGTCGTAGCCAAAGCGGACACACTGAGTCCGGCAGATCTGGCTACATTCAAGAGAAGAGTACATTTACTCCGAGGATTCGAACAATTCTGAATGTAACTGACGCAGATCTGTAGATCCGAGCTGTTGTTGAAGCACAAGGGATCAAGATATACCAACCACCGCTAGAGGAAGACGACGACGCTGCCGCCCACCACGCTCGGGCTTTGACGGAAGCCATGCCGTTCGCTGTCATTGGATCTGAGAAGGACGTGAAGACCCATGACGGGCGTGTCCTGAAGGGACGTCAATACTCTTGGGGGGTCGCAGAGGTTGAAAACGAAGACCACTGCGATTTCAAGAAGCTGCGGTCAATTCTCATTAGAACCCACATGCTGGACCTCATTCACACCACCGAAGAGATGCACTATGAAGCGTACCGCGCCCAGCAGATGGAGACGAGGAAGTTCGGCGAAGCTCGACCGAGGAAGCTTGACAATCCCAAATTCAAAGAGGAGGAAGAGAGCCTACGTAAGAGATTCACAGAGCAGGTGAAGGTGGAGGAGAACCGATTCAGAGCATGGGAGCAGAAGTTGATCTCTGAGCGTGACCGCCTGAACAAGGATCTTGAAAGCACACACGCAGCGTATGTGTTGTCCAGCATTTATTCCTATCAGAAGCTCCCGCTGACGATCTTGCAGTATCAAGCAATTGGAGATGGAATTAGAGCAAATGCAAGGCAGTGTTCAGCGAAGCCACGGACGTCGTTAGAAGCGATCTCTGCCTGCAAATAAGTCGGGATGGAAAAGTTCTCCGGCTTGCACTTTGTGGGCCTGCTCATCATTCGAAGAACCTTTGCAACCTTGAAGGCCGTGAGTGCCAGTAGCTGGCAATCCATCCTTCTTCCTTTTCCAGTGGAGTCTCCATGTTTGCTGTCTAACGTAATCAAGCTTTCTGTTCAACTAGTAGTACTCAGATGATGGGAAATGAAGCTCTCGAATGCAACAGCATTCTCAATCCTACGATCTGTGGTTTTAACAATTTCTTGGCTTTCTTACACTCGTAGCGTAGAGTAGTAGCCAATTATGTTTAGGCTCCGCAATCGTAGACGAATGAGCAAGCTCCAAACCAGTCCACCACTACCCAAAATGTGATGATATTTCCCAATCGTCAAGTGACGACCCTCTCCGGGCATTCAGGCGCAATCCACGCCGTGGTGTATAGCTGTGGGGCTGGTCAATATGTGAAATCCCTGATTTCATCCCCTTACGGAACTAATGCTTCGTTCTCCCTAGATCCTCACGGGTTCAAGTGACCGCTCCGTCCACCTCTACAACCCCTCCAAAGCCTCCAGCTCCACTCCCAAATCAGGCCTCATTCAAACCTACAGAGCCCACAGCTACGAAGTCCTCGACCTAGCCGTTACAGCCGACAATGCCCGGTTCGCCAGCGTCGGCGGTGACAAGCAAGTCTTTCTCTGGGACGTTGCCACAGCTCGAACATTGAAACGATGGAGCGGGCACTTCGGCCGTGTCAACTGTGTGGGTTTTGGTGGGGAAGATGGCAGTGTGGTCATCAGCGGGAGCTATGATGCTACTGTCAGGTTGTGGGATTGCAGGAGCCAGAGTACGAAGCCAATACAGGTTCTCGAGGAGGCAAGAGATAGTTTCAGCAGTTTGCATGTGGTTGGGCATGAGATCGTGACGGGGAGCGTGGACGGGAGGATGAGGGTCTATGATTTGCGGATGGGAATGACATTTGTGGATGTCATTGGCCGTATGTCTTTTCTAGCCGTTGTGGATTCTGGGTCGCTGATCGAAAGTACTTTCAGAACCCATCACATCAGTCCAGCAAACGCAAGATGGCAATGCGGTCCTGGTTTCTACTCTTGACTCAACTATTAGACTTATGGATAGGAGCAATGGCCAGTTGTTGCAAAGCTACAGAGGCCATACGAACAAGGACTATCGAGTCAGATCGTGTCTGGGCATGGCGGACTCAGTGGTGATAAGTGGAAGTGAGGATGGGAAATTGTATGCTTGGGACTTGCTGGAGGGGAAGGTGATCGAGAAACTCGAGGCGCATGGCGGGAAGGTGGCCAGCGCTGTAGCTTGTAATGGGGTAAAGAAGGAATGGGCTAGTGCCGGAGTTGATGGTGAGTACCTATCCACCCCTTTCTGATTGATCTAGATGCACGCTGAGTTTCCAACAGGCACCGTCAGTATTTGGGCCATGCCAGAGTGATGTAGCTGCACTCGGAATTGATAAACCGGGGGAGCAATGGTGGGCTACAGGCCCTTGACACATGCCATCTTTGTAACACGCACGCGCTCCTTCGAGGGACTGCTTGAACAAACCGGAAGAGGCGAAAGCGATACTGCTGCTTCAATTCCTGTAGCCTTGATGGTGAATAGGCAGTCGGGTCTCAAGTCCCCGTGTATGCTGTTTTACATTCTAGTAAGCCCAATGAGGCCGTCAACTCTGTAGCCATTTTTCGGCTTGCTATCCATCCCGCTAATTCAATGCAATGTCTAAGGCTTTTTGGTTCTCGATGATATGAGTCCATCCATCACGGCTGAATTTCGCCATTCACGCCGAGCCTCAGTGCCTGCATTGCGCTATCAAGGTCACACTCGTCCACCATAACAGTCCCAGCTTTGGCAGTAGAAAGGTAAGTCATCTCAATCGGGTGGAGGGGCCCGTCCACAAGTCTCCCAGCAACCCCACAGACGATACCACTTGCTTCAATTGGCAACGATTCCAGGTTCAGGACAATTGGGATGAGATAGTCTTCCCTAGCACCGAGTAAGACATTATCAGAGCCCGGCAGGTCAAAATTAGGGAGAAGTCGCTTCTCTAAAAGAAGTCCAGCGGATTCATCTCTGGTTAGGGTCACACTCGCGAATTTGGGCTGGTGAATGAGACACCTAGTAAGTCCGTGTTGAAGGGCTAGTTCGTCGGCCACAAATGTCTCTGGGTTGGTGTTTCGGCCTCCACATTGGACAAGGCGGATTTCAGAGTGTACCATTGGAACGATCGAGTGGCGATTGAGCAATCCAAAGGTGCGAGCCTGAAGCTCTGTCATGTTGGTAGGCGGTGGAGTCGAAGGTAATCCGGAGCTCAAGGACGAGCTCGAGGACGCGTTCCGGTGGTGGGCAGATGAGTTGACATACGACTCTGAAGACTTCTCGAATGCAAAACCACGGTTTTCCAGGGCACGGACGACCTGGCTTTTGGCTTTTGCAGGGACGAGGATAAAGTCGGAATAATACGTGGTGATGAAGAATAGCGAACTGCTCATTGTCAGGAACTCTAATGACGATTAGCAAAGAGTAAAGCTTACATTCCAGCGAGAGCGAGAGGACTTGTCAATTCTAACACTCTCTGCCCAGCCTCCATGCCAGCTCCTTCTACGGAGATTACAACGAAATCTTCCGCAGAGATGGAAGCATACTGATCACCATCGGCGCCGGGTGACGATAAGGCCCGATCTATTGCTGGTCTGAACAGGTCTTCGGCCACATCCTTTTCGCAGACGATGGAGCATTCAATGGAGGTGACAGAGACGTTCAAGAAAGCATGACTGTTTGCCCAGGATCCACTGTTGCGTACATCCTCGTTAGGACCCGCGACCGAAGGGAACAGCAGCTGAAGGACTGAAGGCAAGTAATGCTGATACTGCTCCAAAGGGATATGGACGAGGCTAAGCTGTACTTCCTATTTTGATAAAACAAGTCAGCAGTGGCTTCGAGACGCTGTTGTCTTTTTGAAGGAACACCAGCCCCATCTAGTTTTCATGAAACATTGAAAAACAAGATATATCCCCACTGGCTTTGGAGCATAGCAGACTTACAAGAAAGTGGACTCTGGCCGACATCAGAAGGCTTGACTGCTCCATTGTGAAGACGAATAATCAGCGGTTGGGTAACATGAAAGGCAGCGGAAAGAAATGTGACACAGAAAGATTGGACATGAAGATTTTTGAAAGTCAATCGGAGAGGACTTCTCAAAAAGAAAAGAAAGTACAAGCACGATATGAGCTGTGCTACGTGGACACTGATTCCGGCAGGCGGATGATAGAAGGACAAGTCTCTGCCATGCTTTCCCGTTCGCCTTGGATTCCCTTCATGCACGAGAGCTAATTTGTATTCCAACGCGAAGCAATGGGGAGCGGGAATGGCAGGATCACGGCTGAGGAGCGCTCAGACACCGAGATGCTCTGAGTAAGCGAATAGTCACTGTGAGAGGAAGTGATGGGATAGAAGGATAAAGACCAGGCAAGACGAATACATACAGGATCGGCGTAGTTGGGATTCTAGTCAGAGATGTTTGGGACGTGCAGAGCAGAAGTATTTGCAGGACATTAAATCGAAGCCGTGATACTCGGTAATAGGGCAGGTGAAAGATGAAGCCATACTTTACCATTCACTCAAGGAAGGTTGGAGTCCGTGCTGAGCATGATGCAGCTTGAGCAACAAGTACTTTTAGTGGCCGTATGCAAGTCAGTACTTAAGGCTACGAGTATGCAGGCGCTCTCGCAGCGTGGGGTAGGAAGCTCGGAATGTGGATGATGTGGATGAAGACTCGGGGGGGTTGGAGGTAAGGTACGTTAGTGTCTATGTCTATATGGTTGGGTCTTTTCCAAACACGTCGTAGCGTAAGAATAGGTTGTATGGAAGCAAAGTTGCATCAAAGATCTGGACAGCGAGCTGCAGGGCACCCTCTCTTTGTAGTATAGCCTATCGGGACTGCAGAGATTACGCACGTGAGAGAATATGGTGGGAACAGGGGGAAAAGGGAGAAAGGGAAGAGAGTCGAGAGATGGGCGAATGAAAGAAGAGTACATGGATTCATATCTCTCGTCCGGCTTCTCTTTTGTCTTTTTTCTCTTCGCTTATTCCTTGTTGCTTATTAGCAAAGTGTTATACTTGTAATTTTAACTACCCCTCGTACCCGGGGACAAGGCCAATCCACATGGCCTCTTTTCTCCGAAGCCAGGGTCAGTACCTGAAGGCGGTACTTGTAGGTGAGTTTTTTGGAGTGACCCTGGTGAGCTACTCTTACACAAATGCTTGCTTCATCTGCCCTGAGACAAAGCAAGGCCAAAGCATTCGCAATACACAAGTTAATTCTTACGTGTTACTGAGGGGAAAGGGTGCTGGTGGTGCTGTTCGTCATTGGTGGTAAAGTAAAAAAGGGTAAACCGAGAACCAGTCGAGCGTACGAGTAGTGTAGTAGTCGTGCCGTCAGAGCCGATGAGGGAAAGTTGCATCACACCAACACGCTACAAGTACATGTACCTAGGTAGCTTAGGATCTATCCTGCAGAACATATGCAAGACCCCCACCCTCCCCAAACTCCCCACACTCTTCGCTGCAGTAGCTTCCCCTCGCTTACTCCCCACACTCAAGACTAGACTAAGTAAAGTGAAGTACAGAAGTACCTACAGTCAAAGCTCGATATAGCTGAACCAATAAATCTTATTAGTTAGTCCGTTGTAGCGAGACGAGTAAAGGCCTATGAATTAAATTCATAACTATTTTATTTGATTAGGGCTGTCGAGTAAATTTAATAAGCGATCTTTAGTAAGCGATTTTTGATAAGCGATATTTTGAATTCTATGTCTTTGAAGAACTATAGAATCTAAATTCGAAATTTTTTTATTTTTAAAAAGCGTAAGCTGTAGACTATAATTTGAAAAAGAATCTCAAAATTTTAATAGAAAAAAAAGAGTTATTCTAAAATTAAATAATATACACCTATTTTTTTATTAGGGCTGCCGGTAAATTTAGTGAGCGAACTTTGGTGAGCGATATTTAAATTTCTTGCGCCACCAGAGGGTGAAGAAGTCTAAATACCGAGGTTTAACCGGCTACCGTAGGCTTCCACCAAAAAAAATTCTCTATCAGTTTGCAGGTAGCCGGGTAAACCTCGGTATTCAGACTTCTGTCACCCCTGGTGCGCTTTAATAATTATAAGACTAAATTCTAAAATTCTTCTTTTATTTAAAAGCGTAAACTTTACTCTATAATTTAAAAAAAATATCTTAAAAATTTAATAGAAAACAAAAAAGTTGTTCTACTCGTGCTGTCAGAGTGAGTTCTTTAATAGAGCGAGGACACCAATAAATCCTTCCACTTAGTCGAATATCGGTTAATCTATTGATGTCCTCACTCTACTCGTGATTCAAAAGAGTTGATAGAGGAGGACACCAAAATATTCCACTTAGCGGCATGTCCTTGATCTATGGTGTCCTCGCTCTATCAAAGACTCACTAACAAGTATTAAAGAACTTACTTCTGGATAGCACGAGTATATGTAAATAACGTACACCTATTTTTTTGATGAGGGGCCTCGGGAGGGCTAGCGGGCTGACTCAGCCGGTCTAACCAAAGAGCGTAGCGGACTCGAATTTATCCGATAAACGCCGAGACTCCGGCAACATAGGGCGAAATTTGTTGCCTCTCGGCGTTTATCGGATAATTGGCTGCATATACAAATTCAAGGTTTTATAGCTCAGCCCTACCTTATTCTTATCCGATAACCTCCCGGATCTAATGTAACAAATCTACCTCCACCCCCTGTTATTATACTATCAAGGCATTTACGAGGTAATCATAACTGGCAGGACTTGAAGGGTAGTCGTACGTGTGTTCAATGTCGCATAGACATTAAGGGAAGAGGTTTTGGTAGAGAGATTAGTGGTAATAGTGGTATTTCCCCAAGGACTAAGGGGGGGTGCAGTGTATGTAAAGTCTTCTTATGTCGCAAAGGGGACTGTGTGAAGCGATTTCATGATAGGGTAGTTGCTATGTAGTCTCTAGACTAGATACAAGCCATTCATAGTAGATTATATGGTGGGAGTGGAGTGGTGGTGGAGATGGTAGTAGGAAAAATGGATTTGTTACATGTGGGAGGTTATCGGATAGACTAATTCCGTAATAATGAAAGTACGCTAGTAGATAGCCCTAGCCCTATATATAAAAAAATACCACTTGATGGCTATCAAATTCATTTATTTCGCTCCAAATTAGCTATTTAACTTACCCTGACGTAGCCCAATAACCTTACGAAGTTGCAGTTCCTTTTACGCTTCACCTATATCTCCGAATTCCTACTACCACTAATAGCCACAGGAGTCAAGAGTTTGCTTCCCATTGGATTCGTCCTTGTACCAAGCCCGTAGAGCCTTCCTTTGACTATCTTTGATAGCCCTTCGTCGATTTTTATAGGTGAAGGGGCTATTAAAGGCCTAGAAGGCTTGTAGAAGTTTCAACCATTCCGTTAATTTGAAGAAATTATTCCGTTGTAGAGTTGTAGCGAGAGTTTCCCTTATTTGTATGGGATTTGTGTGGAATCTGCGGAGTTTCTCCGCTATGGCGAAAGTTCCGTTAACTCGAATTCCGCTATATCGAGCTTTGACTCTAGTACTGAGCCTTCTCACACGTAAGGAACGACCATGTCATCATCTCAACCGGCTATCTTTCACTAGATCTACCAAAGACCCTCGTCACATAGTCAGGCACAAGACCCACCAGCGAATCACCTCCACGCCCTGCAACCATTCTTGCCTTAACCCTTCCTGTACACAGCTTTTTCCCCTTCGTATCCCTGGCATCCGCATGCTCAGCGTAATGAAAATGGCCAAACGCGCAGGAAGATACGAGCTTCGTACACTTGTGCCTGCTTGTTGTGACGCTGAAAGTAGCCTTTGATTTGGGTTCCAGGGAAGCGTTAGCATGTTGATGATCGTACATGAGCCCGTCTGAACTATTGCTACCTGGTCCATCCTCCTCGGCCATATCCTCGGCCCCTACTGTTCTGAATATTTCCATTGAATGGCTGCTGTGTGCCACCACGGTCCCCATAAGGAAATTCACTGACATGGCCTAATTGCTGCTGACCCCAGCCGCCAAAGTTCTGCGGCGCTTGGCTTTGAAGGCCGGAGTGGGAGCCTCGTTGAGTTGCAGCTGCACCGTGATTTTGACCTATCTTGGGGCCTGTTGGTGGGGCCGGCGCCGGCACCGCGTTCACTCTGTTGAGGTTCGGCATGGGTGGTGGTGGTGGTGGCCACGGACCGTGATAGTTAGGAGGTGGCGGAGGAGGAATAGGAACCGCTCCAGGACCGAGTGGGAAACCTTTCGAGAATGGGTGTTGGAAAGGCATGGAAGATGGTGGGGAAGGCCTTCGAGCCTGTGTTTGTTGCATGGGCTGTGGACTTGCTGGCGGCGGTGGTCTTTGAAAGACTGAAACCGTCTGCGGCGGTGAGTACGGCGGAGATCTTGATCGGGAGCGGCTGCGCAGGCTGCGGTATCGTCTTCGCTCTCTTGATAAATTTCTTGACTTTGAAGATGGTCGCTGGCTATCCCGACGCCTCGAACCTTGATCTGATGACAATGAACTCGACCGACTTCTGTCCATGGTCCTGTCCCGGCTCCTGCTGCTGCCAGCATCGCTGTATCTTCTCCTCTTGCGGGGACTCAAACTTCTGTCGATGCTTCCAGCACGCCCCATAATCTTTCCAATATCTCCAAGGCCTACTCCTCTCTTCTTCATTTTCTCACAAAATGCTTTGGACCACCCATAGTATCCCTCGCCCTCCAAAATGTTCCCTGTGACCTCGTCGCCCAAGACTGACTGACCCAACTCATCGATATCCATATCATCTTGTCGACCTTCAAAGCCATGTGCATCTAGCGAATCCACGTTTTTCAAAAAGTCCTTCACCGCTTTCACCAGATTCTCATCTGCTGGTCCTGCTGTAAACTGCAGTGCTTTCACAAGCTGAGGGTTGACGGCTCTGGCTGAGTTCGGCATGACATGAGGCATCATGTTACCAGCAGGTAAGTCATAGAACGGGGTCAGAGGATCGCCATGGGAAGGTGGAAGAATATAAGGTGCATCTTTTCTCTCCTCGCTCAAGGCCTCTCCCGAGAGTTTTGTATCCTCGTCCGTGTTCGCGTGGCCAACTTTGGAAGCGGCGGAGGCTGTGTCTCTTAGTTTCTGAATGTATGAAGACTGGTAGTAGCCCTGCCCTTCCCAAATATCGAGGAGATCTGTAATACATTTGTGTTGCTTGACGTACACCTTCAAGCTGTAGGCAGATGCAGCTCCGAACAAATCCACAAGACAAGACTGGAAATTTTCATTCATTATAGAATATGCGGAAGGCGACTCGATATGGTATTTGGTGTGATGAAGCAAATCGTTCAATAGATACAAGACATGAAGCTGTCTTCGCGGTGCGGACGGAGCCGTCTCCCTGGCTGGCTTCTGATCATCTCCATATGCGGCCTTCGCAAATGACAGGGAAAGCGCAACGAGGTATTTCCCAATGGCGGTGGTCCGGGCAGCAGATGGTATGATGTTCTTCAGTAGCCAATCTTTACACAGCTGTTCTCAGGATTCCATTTAGCTATCTCATCATCCATTCAGATGTAGCCGTCAAACCTGGATGTTTGCCGAAGAGCATTGCCTTAGCACAGCCTCAAGGAGAGTGTGAAAGCGAGCAATTTCCAATTTGGGAACTGATGTCGGATCCGGTCTGATCATGCCAGCTGCTAATGATGCTTTGGCAATTGCCAAGGAGTGAGATGCCATTATGATTGGCAATACATTAGAATTACCCTAGCACAGCAGCAAGCCTGTAAGGTTCTTCGAATTGAAAATTGAAGGCATGAAGTACGAGTGAGTACAGATGAAGTGTAAGCTTTGCTGCTTTCCTCGGCAAAATGTTGGTCCGCTTTGAACATCGCCCTCGAGGACGGCCGAGGGGTCGGAATATCACTCCACTTATCCTCTATCGTAAGAGGGTCACTTCCACTGTCTACGACTACATCGCCGTGGGGAGAACGTAGACAAAGAGTTTAAAGATGGCGAGGACCATTGAACGACCAAAATTTGAGGTAAATACGCTTGATGCTTGCCAGCTGTCAGACCTTGACAGCATGGTTGAAGCCATGCTGTCATGACTCTTCCACACTGTCAAGTGGCCTGCAGCAGCATGCTGTGCATAAGGCACATATTCCTGTGCCACTCCCCGCGCAACTCCTGCACTCGTCAGAATTCTGATTCCGAAACTACTTCGCGGTGTTCATGAAATCCCTTCATACTTTTCGCGTAGACATTGTGACTTCGGTTAGTTGGAAAAGCAATTTTTTGCGCAATGCAGCTTTTTGCTGGTACCATAGACAAGGTGAATGCCTTTGAGTAAATCCGAACGCGGATGGGTGCTCAGCAAGCCAACGTCTTCAACGAGAGTCGATGGGAAGTCGCTAGGAGAGAATGACCGAAGTATGCGGTTGCTATCGATCGTCCATGGTGCAATTCCATCATAGGATTTTAGACGCGAAGGCGGTATGAACACCCCAGTGATGGCACACAATAGAAATGAATCCCCTAGCTAGTGCGGTGCCTGCCTTTCAGGGCTTTTTCATGACGAGTGTTGAGTTATTGCGATGGCCGCTACCAGCTGTCCTTGCGCCTTTAAGGTCCGTTGAATGTTTCCACCTTTCAGTGCGCAGAGTGCAGCCTCCTCTCTCAGTACCAACATATCAAACGCCATGCCCTACCCTCCACCCTTTAACTAAATCTATCACCTTTTTTTGATTTATAAGGCTTACTCGCGACATATCTGGCCTCCTCCTGATCCTTGATACCTCCATTTTCTAGAGGATGCTCCGTTGGCGCAGGATCGTGGCTGGCCTCGGTACTGGGGCTGTTGGCATGATCGTGCGGCCTTTTGTGGCCCTGCTTCGGGCTGGGAGGCTTTGCGTAGAACTCCGCGTCGAGGGCGTCCTTCAATCGCCGCCGCTTCATTTCCTCCTCGTGGCGGGCTTTCTTATCAGCATTTACGGAACGCTTAGCGAAGACGTAGGCACCTCCACCGGCTAGCATCGTAAATTAGCAAGAGACACACTTTAGAGTTCCAGCACTTTATACCAATGATCAAGGCACCCCAGCCAATCCTATAATGAATCTATGAGCTCCTTTAAATTGTCTTCCTGCGTCTAAGACCTACCATGTTGACCGGATCTGATTAATTAGCCGCTGAACTTGTAAGTAGGGAAGAAAACGTACTGTATTCATCTTTCACGGTGATTTAGTCAGACTAATGTTGTCGCGGAGGAGAAGTCCCAAGGAATTTCACTTAGCGCGATTTGAAGCCGCTAAGTCTTGGCAGACATTCCACACTGACTCAGCCAACTTCAGTTCATAACCAAGTCTTCTGCGGCAGACATGTCGCCGTAAGAAGTCGCAAGCTGCCACAGGACCGTCGTAGGGTTCTGTTACGGCAAGCACTGTTTAGCGTCGCAGCTGGTCCTCGTCCGCAAACAGTTATGGCATCTAAGCGCAAGGCTTCTACGACTTCACGAAACTCGAGACCTGCAAAGAGATCCGCCTCAGGTGCGGCTACACCTCAGAGTATTGGCAGCAGTGATGAGTACTCAGCCGACGGTTCAGAGGCCAGTGAAAGCGAAGCCGAGAACCTCAGCAAGGCCGTCAAGACATTCTCTGCCGACTCTTTGAAGAGCCGAAGTAAGGAGCAAAGTCGAACGCTTGATCGTGAAGCCAAGACTAGCGGCATCAGTAACCTGTCATATTTGAGTCTCAAACCTGATCACGAGAATCGCCCGTTATGGGTTGACGCCAAGAAGGCCAGGATTACTCTGGAGAGTTTCTCCCCTCTGGCTGCTCAGGCTCAAGACTTTCTGACGACGATTGCTGAGCCTTTGTCTCGACCGGAGTTTCTACACGAGTATGCCCTGACAGTGCATAGCCTTTATGCCGCTGTATCTGTTGGTCTTGTTCCTCAAGACATCATCAATTTCCTTGATCGTCTGTCAAAAACGCCTTTGCCGGAGGAGATCAAGAGCTTCATCCTGGGATGCACTCAAGCATTTGGAAAGGTCAAGCTAGTACTCAAACATAACCGGTATTTTCTTGAGACGCCTGATAACAAAGTGTTGCAAAGGCTGGTGCAGGATGAAGTTATTGGTGCTCAACGAACAGGGCAGGAAGAAGGCATCATCACAGAGAAGGCTCCGAAACTGGGTGGACTCGTCATTCCTGGCACTAAGGATGCTGCTGGCGTCAAACAGCAGCCCGGTTCTCAACAGCAGATCACGGATGGCCAAGGCGGAGTAGCCAAAGAGGATGATATCTACATGACTCTACGAGAAGATGACGACGACGACGACGATGACGATGAGAAGCATATTCATTCAGTAGAAATACCGGCAGGGGGCGTCGAGGCGGTCCAGAAAAGGTGCCTCGATCTTGGATATCCTGTTCTCGAGGAGTATGACTTTCACAACGACCAAGTCAACCCCAATCTGGATATAGACCTGAAACCAAATACCACGATTCGTACCTACCAGGAAAAAAGTTTGAGCAAGATGTTCAGCAATGGTCGAGCTCGCAGTGGAATCATAGTGCTACCATGTGGTGCAGGGAAGACTCTGGTAGGGATCACAGCGGCCTGTACCATCAGGAAAGGTATCGTGATACTCTGCACAAGCTCAATGTCTGTAGTACAGTGGAGATCAGAGTTTTTGAAGTGGAGCAATGTGTCCCCGAACGACATCGCAATATTTACATCTGATCACAAAGAAAGATTTTCGAAAAGTACTGGCATTATCATTTCTACGTACTCAATGGTCACGCAGACAAGGTCGAGGTCTTATGATGCAGGGAAGATGATGGAATTCATGCAAGAGAGGGAGTGGGGACTCATGATACTCGATGAAGTGCATGTCGTCCCTGCTTCTATCTTCAGAAGGGTCACGCATTCCATAGCAACGCATTCGAAACTTGGTCTTACAGCCACACTGCTACGTGAGGACGACAAAATTACAGATCTCAATTTCTTGATTGGTCCCAAGCTCTACGAGGCAAATTGGATGGAATTAGCTGACCAAGGACATATCGCAAAGGTACAATGTGCGGAAGTGTGGTGTCCAATGACGACCGAATTCTACCAGGAGTATCTACGAGAGACTTCTCGCAAGAGAGCGCTGCTGTACATCATGAATCCTCGAAAATTTCAGGCCTGTCAATTCCTGATTGACTATCATGAGAAGCGCGGAGACAAAGTCATCGTCTTCTCCGACAATGTCTTCGCTTTAAAAGCTTACGCCCTCAAGTTGAAGAAATTCTACATTTATGGCGGCACACCTCAAACCGAACGCCTGCGGGTGTTGGAAAATTTCCAACACAGCGAACTTGTCAACACCATCTTCCTGTCAAAGATTGGAGACACGTCACTCGATCTCCCAGAAGCGACTTGTCTGATCCAGATCTCGTCACATTATGGTTCCCGTCGCCAAGAAGCGCAGCGTCTGGGCCGCATTCTTCGAGCAAAACGACGAAATGACGAAGGATTCAATGCGTTCTTTTATTCTCTAGTGTCAAAAGACACGCAAGAAATGTATTATTCTTCGAAGAGACAGGCTTTCTTGGTCGATCAGGGCTATGCTTTCAAGGTGATCACGCATCTGCAAGGCATCGAGAACCTGCCCGGTCTAGCATACGCATCACCAGCAGAGAGAAGGGAGCTACTGCAGGAGGTTATGCTGCAGAACGAAACATCGGCAGACGTGGAAAAGGTGGACGACGATCTCTTCTCGGCACGCTCCAGCGGTACTAAAGGAAAAGGTGGCATGGTCGGCAAGAAAGGCGCGAAGCGGACGGCGGGCATGCTCAGTGATCTCAGTGGCGGCCAAGATATGGCCTACATCGAGTACAACAAGAGCAGGAACAAGGAGCTGAAGGGCAAGCACAACCCCCTTTTCAAAAAGATGGCCCGGGAGCAGCAGAGGCGGAAGCAACAGCGGCTGGAGGAGAATACGTAGCATCCAAACCATTGAATTTAATTGCATAGCGATGGCGTTTGCAGGAGGATAGTCCTTGCTTGAGGGGACGTTTGCAGGGAAGAATAGAAAGCAAGTGAAACAAAGAAAAAAGCAACTAGACCCTCTCTGCCCTCAACCCAATCATGGAAGATCCCTTTCGGACACGTGAAGATGGCGACTTCTCGGCACTTTCTCGGTGCCGAATCTGGCGGTACTTTGGTAAGCAGGATACACTACCATAGTGCAGCTACGCCTATGGTAGGTAGGGATAGTTTCCTGACCACTCACCTTTTTATGCCAGCAGGCAAGCAAGCGGTAGGACATGATCAGGGAGGGACCAGAGCGAAATGATGCCAGCAGTGTTCAGGCAAGCAAGCAGTAAGACGTCATCAGACAGCACCAGAGCGGGGAAAGCATCTGGTACAACATACCTGGTGTTGAAAATACCTATTCTTTCCCCTTTCCCCTTTTGCATTTTGTAAATCTCCCATGGCAAAAGATGGATTGCGCTCCTTGATCATCCTCTGATACGTCCAATCTGCCCCTTCTTCTTCTCGTCTAGGTAAAGAGGGCATCGGTCGTCTACAGAATCCGTAGCCTCCGGCATCATACCAACATGTCTGCCTCAGCTTCACAAGTGAAGCTGTCTCCAGACCATTGTGGCATATTCCATCTCCCCGGTGTCACGAAAGAATCTGCGGCCAAGGCATCCGATGTCTTGCAGGAGGACCTCGAGAACCACCATTGTTTCTTCAATGCGTCTGGTTTCCACAGTAGGTCTGCGCTTCGTATTACTTCTTCCTGGCTTCGGTCCACCATTAAAGATCGGTGTCCGGCTTCTCTGACGCGCGGCTATAGATCACATTCCTCATCACATTCTTACATTGTATGCTCTCGGCGCGGGTCCGGAGCTGATACAGAAGCATTATGAAAGCAACAAACAATATCAACGACCCCTGCAGCCAATCACCGACTCCATACTGGAGGATCTTCATGATAACGAGAAGTTTCGAGAGTATTTGGGCAGCGGTCGCTACTACCATGAGTGGCTTGTCTTCTTTCAAGGCGAGATAGACAAGAAAGGCTACGAGGTGGTCATCAATGAGTATTGCTTGAAAGGTGATGAGCGGGCAGATGATATGCTCGTACGCTTACACGGCGGTAAGCTACCACTCCTTGCGCCTGACAATTGGAGAGATACCTTCTAATACTATCCAAGGTTTCCTCCATCCGTGAGTGTACCCATGGAGCAGTTCGTTTCCGAATGACATCGTATCTCGAATCGCAAGACACGCTCCAAGAGCAAACCACCCACTGAGCTTGCCTCACAGCCCATATCTTCCCCTAAAGAAGCCATGCTGACTCCTGAATTTGTAGGATGATTCACTTAGGCTTCGGAGTCGAATTTAAACAGCCAGCAATCGTTGCTGAAGCTCTTGCTCAAGCAGCCGTACATGAGTCATGGCTAGGGCCATTCATGCTGGATGCTGAGAAAGCGGCCACTTCAACCGGTAAAGGCAAGCCGATGGTAGAGCTATTGGATGAAGTACGTGCAAACAAAAAACTCAGTGAAGCCGCCCAGTGGGACGACTCGAACAAAATCCGAGATGGTATTCTGGTCCGTGCACCCGATGAGATGATAAGCATCGCCAAAGAATGGAAGGTAATGCCAGGTGCAGTAATCGAGAAGACAGGCGAAATGACGAACGTGAGTTGTGTTTCCGCAATCAGTTCTTCCTGATTCGTGCTGCATTTTGAGTTGCAAGACTCGTCGCAGGAACAAAACACTCCCGGAACCGATTTCACGACTCCGATTTGACACGAGCGAGAAGGGATCTACTGACTCCAAGATTCTTCAGGCGGCTGTCTATTATACCGGAGGAGCCCAGTATCCACCAAAGCCGATAAAATTCGACTTTTACTACATGCACTGCGTCAATTGCTCAATATTTTATGACGCATTCTCAAAGCAGGCGACTTGGATAACCGACGAGAATAAGGCTCGTCTCTTGGAGTGGAAAGGACGACTCGACCTCTGTATGTATGCTTCCAGAAGGTCACCAAAGCCGAGAATGGACATCATCAACGACTATGAACCCAAGCACCCGGAAACAGCGAAAGACACTGTTGTTGAAAAGGATTCTTGGGACGGCATTGTCACCCGTGTACTCCACCTCGACGACGATGGCCATGCTGCTAAACTCGTCAGAGCTCTCGCACACGCGGAGAACATCTGTGCAGCGTATAGTATGAACGACCCTCTTTTCCGTATCAAAGGCGACATGTGGTTGCAGCTCGGGCATATGGGTAAGCTTCCACAGGATCACTCCTGGGATTGGCTGACCATATTCTTAGCGATCGACAGTGTAGAAGGCGCAGAAAACACTGGAGGTGCTTGGGTCAGATCAGCAGGATTCCCACAAGCTTGGGAGCAGTAAGTTATATCTGGCTTCCTGCTAGTGTTCCGGGCCGTCAATCTGGTCAAGCTGCTGACTCTGCGACTGCAGATTCGAGGACCATCCCCGGGCACAGGTTTGAGGCCAATAATTATAGCTTACCTTTGTTCTTCGTATCTGATTGCAGTGGTCAAGGATGTAAATATCTATTGCGCTGTAGATTTGGCGGCTAAGAAAAAGGCAATCTGCTTATTTTTGGGTACGTGTTCCATAATGTGTGTAAATGTGGGGATTACCCAATGAACGAAGATGTGGTTGGGCTGTAGCCCTTTCAATCTGCTAAGCAGATGTAAGAATGGACTGATCAAGCAAAGCATTCTGCGATGTACGTGCGGAAAAAGACCTGGAGTCTCTGGGGCTCGCCCGGGATTACGGTCCTATCTAGATGGATATGTAAAGGTTCGATAACCGACCGAAATTTGACAGCGCGAACCGCGCGGTGGACATCCAATCATCCACTTTGCCCTACCAAATGGTGTCTGAATATATGGCCCGGCCCCTTCGCTATGTTCTAGGAATCATTACTGCTGCTGTACTACCACAGTCGCTTTACTTCGTAGCGCTCCTCTTCCTCTTGGAAGGATTCCACGATGAGGACCGCCCCTGACCACGCCTCGTCCTCCTCTACCACCTCCTCTGCTATCTAGACTTGCTGGGGGTGGCGTATTTGCATATGATCGTGACTGGAAGGCTGAATTGGTTTGAGCCACAGCATTGTCAGCCTCGGCGCCGTCCAGCCTTGCATAAACGTTTCGGTTGATTTGCTGAGAGTTAGGACCGCCACTCGTGCTATTTGGCTGTCCACCTCTTCCACGAGAGCCATTAAATTGCGCGGACGGTTGATTGCGTATTGGAAGTGTTTGCTGTTGCCCATCCTGCCCATCGATACGGCCGGGACCACCTCGACCCCTCGGGGCTCCACCACGAAATCCATTCGACTGTCCAGCCACGGCTCCTCGGAAAGATCCTCGAAGAGGTCCTGGCACCTGTGCTGGAACTAGTTGCCCTCGACCGTTTGGTCCAAGGGGCGCTCCGTATACATTTACGGTTAACCGCTGCGTTTGAGCTTGCGGCCGATTTTGCTCGCCGGCACGAGATCCGGCGACCACCTGACGATCCGTGAGATTTAATACAGTATGAATAGGTACGGTAGATCCTCGAAACGGCGAGCATCTGTTTTCCAAGGATGTACCACTCATAAAGGTGACATCAAAGACGACATCGAGAAGAACAGTCCTTGAGGTCCGCGTCTTCCCAACGACTGTCCCGCGTGTTGCTATCGGCACTCGGCCTGAATCTTGGACATACACTACGCGATCGCCAAGCGAGAATCGCTGGTGACTCAGTCTTTGCTCCGCATCTGAGGGTTTCAATAGGGCGTTCCTAGGTGCGCCATTGATTTTCTTGTTGACACCTTTTCCCGGTGGATCCATCTGGAAGGCCTGATCGGCAGCCTGCTCGATCTTGCCGACTGCTTCAGAGTCCAGCTGCTCTGCGTCCAGAGGTACTTTCTCAAAGCTTTTGGATTCAATCTCCTTGAGCCAAGTCTGTATGGCCTTTATCCTATCCTTCGCTTCGGATTGAGGGTAGAAGTCAGTGGCGTCATAAACGTTGCCTTGCGAGTTCCGTTGTATTCCAGCGATGAATTCCGGGAACTTGATCATGTATTGTTGTATCAGCTGGACTGCCTTCTCGCTGAACTCCCAGCCGGACGTTTTTCGCGAGTACCCAAGCACCTTTAGTTTCTTCGCTTCAAATTTCAGATTCAGGCCCAGATTGACCCTATTATCATCAAGAGCCACTTGGAAAGAAGAGGTAATCTTGCTGAGGACGAGAGGGTTCAGGCCTAAAGTTTTTGCAACCGCGAACGAAGGGGTGTAGTGCGAGTGACGGTCTGCATCCTTCACTATCTGACGGCCGAACTCTGGGACTTTTGCTGCCACAGTCGAGACCCACAGGTCCGCTTTGTTCGCTGTGTGGCCAACAACCTGTAAAGGCCTGCCGTAATTGAACTCCCCAAGGAAAAAAGCTCTTGATCCTATGGGAAATTCTTCTTCTATTGAGAGTGCAGCCTTTTCCAAGAAACGCGGGTCTTCGCTGGCTACTTCCTCTACCACGGTTTGCGAAGCATAATCCGTTTCTATACCTTCTATGTGTGCGTACTCCTTGACGGTGGCCCCGTCATCAGTCTTCTTTAAACCTTTCAGAGTGTCGACGTGGACGAGTGATTGGATTCCCCCAATCATCATTCCTAATCTCTTGCTGTAGACAGATTCGATCCGCTCGGCTTTCCTATGCCACATATCGATCTCTTGGGGGCCGTGAGGTACCGCAATTGGCTGACCTGCACCATTCTCGGGCATGCTATAGTTGAACAATTCATCGGAGACCCGGATGACTTTGGCTTCGGATAGAAAAGGGTAGCCAATATGGACTTTACGACCAAGCAAAGACTTTGCGGCTTCGACCTTTGTCCGCGGCTCCGGCTCCAGCAAGGCGATGACCATACTCTCGTTTCTGCTGTCTTGTTGGAAGATGTTCACACCATGGAAATCAAGGTTTCCCGCGAAGGGTAGCGTGTTCAAGCTTGGAAAGCCAGCGAGTGCAGACTCCCCAAGTTTGACACCACGCATTAACCCGACATGATAATCCAAGCCTTCCATCGTTGGTAGATCGAAAATGTTCTCCACACAGTGGCAATTCGATATATCGGGAAATATGCCAACAAGAGAACTAGGATAGGTAAATTCAACATCTCCCGAGTAGGAAAATCTCAACGACACTCCGAATTCGTTGCGATCCTTTTCGGCTTGGGATAGCATATGTTCCTTGGTTTTCATTGCTGGCAACAATCGACGCTCATCGATGAAAGGAATTTTGACTACCGCCTCCCATTCCATCTTCTTGCCGTTCATGTCCAATTCAAAGTCTCGAGGATAAAAATCGATGATGGGCGATTTAGGATTTGTCATAAGATCGTGATAGGGTGTTGGTACAATGGTCTTGCTTCGGTCAGGTAAGACGCCCATCAATTGCTGATATGGTCTGAACGGCTGTCCTAGCTGAAAGTTTATGTCTGCGTTCAAGCCCAGTTTGACATCTATAACGTGTCAGTAGAAGCACTGAGGATTCGCAGCGGAGGGAAACTGAAAGAGCGCTTACCCGATATCATTGGAGAGTAATGGTACCCGTAATACCACGGCCAGGATGCCACTCCACGGTAGTAATACAATAGCACCCACTGCAACCCCTGAACGTAATTTTCTGTCAAGTTGCGCATTTCTGTGTCGTTTTCCCGGCCCCATCCGAACTTGTTCTTATAATATTTGTCTTTCCAAGTCTGAAATTTCTCCTCGTACTTCTTGTCCACTTGCTCCTGCACTTCTTCTGGCGTGATGTCGACTACCTTAGCATTATCGTAGCGTTTGATGACACGAAGCAATGCGATCGATGCCTCCTCATCTTCCACATCCTCATCATCTTCGTCTCCTTGAAGTTTGCTAGGAAAGTCGAGCTGCAAATGTTTTTCACCCTCATCATTTGCCACGCTCTTCCATTGCAAATGGAAATCTTCAGCCAGCTCTTGGACAAATTTCCTATCTCTGGCATTCAAGTTTGGAGGGAACTCGAAAGAAGCCTTTGGAATGGAAGGATCATTGGACCGACTGCTGACGTATTTCTTCACTTGCTTGAACAGGTCCTTCTGATGACTAGACATCGACAAAGGCGCTTTTTTGTTCCTCCGCCCGTCTTTCTCCATGACATCCACCTTTCCCATTTGTTTTCCTTTGAACCAACTTTCATCAGCACTCTCGGATTCGAAAAAGCGATATTCTACGTGAGAAAGTTCCTCCAAGAGAAGTGCTAGCCGCGCCATGTTGATAGCGCCGCGTTCATTGATGTAACCACCAGCTTTCGGTAAGACGGATTTATACACCTTGAACATGAGAGCCAATGCCCCTTCGTTAATATGCAGGTTCGGAAGGTTTGGCAGAAAGTCATTCCCAACAAAGAAAGCCATCAAGATAAAGTCGTCTATGACTCGTTCCATGTCAAAAGGGATATCCAGAACAGATGGTTCCTTTAGCTCCTGAAACTCCAACTCCAAATACTCTCTGACAATGCACAGGTGCATCAAGTAGAAATTCTGATGCTCCAGTTCCTTGGATTTCTTCTGGGTCGCTCGACCGAAAGTGACCTCCTCTCGCAGCAAGCAAAAATGAGGGTCGTGGCTGAGCAGGCCCAACATGATAAGGTCCGCGTCAAGGCCATAAAGACAATGTCTGATGTTAGCATCATACTCTGGCTGAGCTTTCGCAAGTCTGATATATTCCATAATTTTGTGCTCTCCTTCCCCAGGTACTTCGTGCCCTGAAAGCACAATCTCAACGCCCTGCCAGTCAATGTCCTCTGAAATCTTTTTGTTGATGAAATATTTGAGTTGTCGTGTCAGCTTGGCCATGAAATCCGTCCCTGTGCCTGTAAGCTCTTTGCCCGAGTTTTGCGCCATTAACATAGATCGGCCTTACCCGGGGTGATGCAATTGCTATCGAAAGCATCCTCTGTGGGCATCTCGACACCTTCTCGCAACGCCTTCTCCTTTGCTTTCTCGGCGTCCAAAGCCGTTCTGAATCGGCGAGCTCGCTGCTGGTTCATCTTGGCACGAGGAGCAACACCATCAATCGCCATGAAAAACAACTTTCTTGGCCGGATCTTGCCGAATAGATGTTCAATGTAGTTGAAAATAGCAATGAACATCTTCTCCTCGGTCATGCGATATGTAGGCGAATCTGAATCGTTGTGGGTACAGTTGTGTATGATGCCGTTCATGTCGAGGTCTAGAGACATACATCAGGCGCTGTAATCATCCTCATCTGTCCAGGTCTGCATAGCTTACAGAGATTGTCAAATTCAGGTATCCGGTTCTCCGCTATGAGTTGAGATATTGCCGGATACCTCTCGCTCATCCTGCGCAATGTAAGTATTCAATCCTCCTTCTGAATGACAAGGGTGGTACCATCTGAAGAATTTAGGAACACCCATCTTGACGTTTTCGTAATGCTGTCCGAGAGGCTATTGTCTGGTCAGAATGCCAATATCCGTCAGAAGTCCATTTGTGTTTGTGTGTACTCACTGCCTCATCAGCCTCTTCACTATATATGGAGACAGAAAGTGAAGGGTCTGTGTGAATTATGAGAAAAGGTCTGGTAAGGAAGCTGGTTGCATCTCAAGGCATGCCACTGCCCGCACTAGGCTACTTTCGTTCACGCGCTGGGAACCGCGCTGCTGCGCGTAACCCCAGATTGACTACTTTACTGCTTTCTGCAATACCTAGTACCCATCATCCAAATTCTTACCCTGTCAATTTCGAAGACTTTCAATTCACACCAAGCGTAGACGATAACTGTGATCTGCCTTCCAGCTGGTACTCTACCATACGGCTTGGACTAGGGATCTGCGATCCTCTCCTTCACGATGGAGAACGGTGGGGATCACGAGCTCGGCAGTAAAGAGACTGTTCCTTTTGCCAGCAGGTCTTAGACTGACATCTTGACTGCAGTGACCATCGACGAGGAGCGAGAAGAGGAGCAAATGGAGGAGAAGATTGTCAATGAAGAATATAAAACATGGAAAAAGAATGCGCCCTTTCTCTACGATCTGATGCTCAGCACCGCTCTTGAATGGCCTACACTCACGACACAATGGCTGCCAGATAAGCAAGAGTACGTTTAAACAGGCTGCATAGAACAAGCATCCCACTCACAAGGGCAGGATTCCAGAAAAGGATTATGCAACTCATCGACTTCTTATTGGCACACACACCTCCAACGAAGCTCAAAACTATTTACAGATAGCTCAAGTACAACTGCCGAAGCCGGTCACCCCCGATGCAGCAGATTACGATGAGGACCGGGAAGAGATTGGCGGATATGGGGGCGGAGCTTCAAAGAATTCACCAGTCATGGAAGTCAAATTCAACATTGTTCAGAAGATAAATCATCCAGGCGAGGTCAACAAAGCCAGATATCAGCCCCAGAACCCAAATATAATCGCAACATTGTGCGTGGATGGGAGGGTCATGATATGGGACAGAACAAAACACCCCAGCCAGCCCACGGGCAACATAAATCCGCAAATGGAGCTCCTGGGTCACGATTCAGAAGGCTTTGGACTGAGCTGGAGCCCCCACCAAGCGGGACATCTCGCTACTGGGAGCGAAGACCAGACAGTAAGATTATGGTGAGTCCGCAGAGTATGCCGTTACCTTCGACTTGCTCACTTTCTAGGGATATAACGAAGTTCACCACCAGCAACAAAGCTCTTCACGCTACTCGAACCTATACCCACCATACCGCCATTGTAAATGACGTTCAACATCACCCTCTACATGCTTCTCTAATTGGTACCGTCTCTGATGATCTCACCCTCCAAATTCTCGACACTCGCTCCCCCTCGACCGCATCCTCCGCAACACAGGCCATCGACGGACACCAAGACGCCGTTAACGCCTTATCTTTCAACCCAGCTAGCGAGTACGTCCTGGCTACAGGTTCAGCCGACAAGTCGATAGGAATATGGGACTTACGGAACCTGAAGTCAAAATTGCATGCTCTTGTCGGTCATAATGACTCGGTTACATCGCTTGCGTGGCATCCCTTCGAGGAAGCCATTCTCGGAAGCTCGAGCTATGACCGGCGCGTAATATTTTGGGATCTCAGCCGCGTGGGCGAGGAGCAGACGCCTGATGATGCAGAGGATGGCCCACCTGAGCTGTAAATATATCCAACCCCATCTAAAGGCTGACTGGGAGGTGAGGCTAACTTATGAAGACTGTTCATGCACGGCGGCCACACAAACCGCATCGCCGATTTCAGCTGGAATATGAATGATCCGTGGGTTCTCTGCAGCGCAGCGGAGGATAATCTGATACAGGTCTGGAAGGTAGCAAATGCGATTGTGGGGAAGGATGCGGACGACGTGCCTATTGAGGAGCTGGAGTAATGAAGCGTATCTTTTCGGAGCTGATCTCATGTAGCATGCTGGATACCACAGCACCTTACATACTACACAGAGCGCTAAAGGCGGTCACCTTCTCAGAGATACCATGGACTTTCTACCATAAGTGATGGATGTGATTCCTAATGTACGTGAAAAAAGTCTCCGCTACCTAAAGGCCGTATGAGTGAATAGCTACATCATCAAACGCACTGAGTGGAATCCATAGCCCTACGAGCAGAGAGACAGAGTCATAAAACCCCCCCCCCCCAAGAGCAAAAGTGTTTGCCTTTCGACCAAGCTATGCTACCTAGGGTCTAATGCTACCGTCACCAGACCCCATGCTTAGCCAAACTCCATAAAGAGAACATTCAAAGCTTCTAGGACCAAAACCAGCCGCTAGGTTTGTTCACTTTGGTCTCCCTGTCCTTCCCAGTGTTCCTAACATCCTCACCTTTGATAGACTTTGACGCAGCATCATGTGTCTGGCGGACAGCATTCTGATGTTGTACTGTTTCCGTGTTCTCTTCGCGCCCGTCCGAGAAGCGTTTTATGAGCACAACCTTGGTGTGTACGCTACCGTCTTGGAGAGTAGTCCGCTCCGTAGTGGTGAGGGTGGAGAGTATACTCGGGTTTCTAGTGTCTGTGTCGGACGGAGAGGAGTCCTGTTGGAGATGTGCAAAGCGTCGAGCGGCGGCCCTGGCAGTACCCTGTGATGTTGGCCGCTGAGAGCCAAAGAATCTGTCGTACACGTCCAATTCCGTAACCCCAGCATCACGTTCCTCATCGAGATCATCATTGTCCGCGTCTTCTTCCTCATCAGCGTCATTCTCCGGCTGCCTTGCGTTGGTAAAGCGTGACAGAAGTCCGAGATCCTGGTTTGTAGCCTCTGACGTCTTGCCAGCAGCACTGCTCGATTCCTCGGTATCTTCTACTTGTTTGCATATTGCCAAATCTATCATTCCTCTCACCCAGTCGACGCTGCTTTCCGGCATTCTCTGCGAGCACTTAGGTGGTAGTTCCTGACCATTTTGCACAGCTAGCAGATCCTCGAACGCTTCTCTCCACTTGGCGCCGTGATCGCAAAGATGGGGTTGCTGCTCGAGCCGCACAGGCGAATATGGGCTGTAAAGTAGGTAAGCTATTGGAACAGAGGGCAGCTGCTCCCCAAGCACTGGAGCAGTAAGAATGTTACTTGGGAGACATAGGCTGAAGGTAGCAAGTGAGAGATAAGAGCGGGTAGCATCGTCCATGAGGCAAATGTTAAGGCCTGGCTTCTCCAACGGAAGTCCCTCCTGCTCAGTCGGTCTGTAAGGGCATCTCCGAAGTTCACTGTCGTCACAACTAGTGGGCTCCTGGATGTCTCCCTGGATAGCATGCTGACCCTCCTTGTGGGCTCTTGTATACACGTCCATGATCCTCCCCGCTTCATCTGCTTCGCGGGCAAGGCATTGTGATGACTCTCGTGCCTCCTGTAACCATTTCTCGTAGTCCTGAACTGAGCGGCGAGGAGTGGTCGAAGGAGATGCAAACAGTGAGGATATACTGAAGACACCGTTCATGAGAGTCGACATCTGGTCGTCGGCAAATCGGCGGAAGGCAATGAACGGGTTCGCGTCGTCCTGTGCTTTCTGACGTGTATTCTCCTCGTCGGAGGGTGCCATGGTAGGATACAAAATTGACTCCAGAGGATATTTGGGACAAAATGGGAAGTGATCGAATGTTGCGTTCGAAGACAGTCAAGGTCAAATCTAGGTGCGAGGTCGAGGGGTATCATTACATAGTAATAACCAAAAAAATTTATAAATAAATTAATATCACTACCAAAAATCATACGATTTAAACATAATATTATATCTTAAATACAAATAAACAATATTATATATTACAATCTATAAATCTTTATCCACTATTAATTATTAAAAACTAATAATTACATACTTATTAATTACAAAAATAAAAATCCAATAAATTATTATTACTAACTCAAAGAGACTAAATATAAATAGTAGATATAAATACTATAGGTATAAAACTTACATTAAATACTAATTAAAAACTAAGTTCTAAAATTAATAAATATAAATTAAAAACAACGATATACTATAAAACAAAAGCCAATTAAAAGATATAGCTTCAATAGCATAAGGGCTATACATAATACCATATTCTATAAAACCAAAATAAAAGTTAAGAATCTTAGAGATATATTAGTTATAGTGTTAAATTAGCCAAACCCCACCATCTTATAAATAACTATTACAACCAACCTATATCGAAAATAAAATACATAAAAAAAAAAACGAAGATCTCAAAATTCTAAGAGAAAAAAGTTTATAAGGAATTTCGTACGGAGTTCCCTATATAATTAGAATAATATATTAATATACCTAATAAATAATATCCGCCAATACTATATATAGTATAAAGAATTAATAACCTATCTTAAAAAAAAATATTCTAGTAAGACTAATATAAATAGTATAAGTTACGCTTTTAAAGAGAATAATTAGAATATATAGAAGAAAAGTTTAAGTTTAAGCACTACTATAATAAGTATATAAAAGATTAATCGATTTAATACCGATAACTATATATTCTCTAGCGAGCTTATAATCGAAACTAGATATCCACTTCATAATATTAGATAGAAGTCTTTAAATATCTTTAACCTATAAATTAATAGAAACGTTTCGTTAGAGTATTAGAAGTTTCTCGACTAATAATAGTAAGATTAATTAAAGAATAGAATATTCGATCTGGCACGATTATTACTCTATTAAAACCATAAAGATAATTATAAAGTAAGATTTAAATATATTCGATAGTATCTAATATTATTCGATATTTAGAAGAGGCGTTTAGAGAGAAATTAGTAATAATAGTAAGGAGTATTAAAGATTAGAGGGGATACCTATATATAAATCTCTTATATATAAAAAACTATAAAAACAATTCATAATAGAAAGGATTAAATAGAGTCTATAGAATGATCAGATTAGAGTAGATTATAAGTAGTTATAAAGATAGTATTAATAATATGGTAGAAAGCATTATACCTCGGGCGGTTATCGAATAATAAAGATAACTATCTTTAAAAAAAATATCACAAAAATACAAATATCTAAGTTCATCTAAGAAACAATAGAATATATAGAGAAAAGTTTAAGTTCTAACTACTACATAATAAGTATATAAAGATTAACGATTAAATCAGTAACTAAACTTCGGCTTATAATAAATTAAATATCTACTATTAATATTAGATAGAATCTTAATATCTTAACATAAACAATAAAAGTTCGTTAGAAGTATAGAAGTTTAGCTAATAATAAGATTAATTAAAAAAGAAGATATTCGATCCGCCACCCGATTATACTATAAAATACATAACAATTATACAATAAATTAAAACTATACAGTCTATATTCATTACATCAGAAAGGCGTTTAGCAGAAATAGATAAAGAGAAAATGAGTACGCTATGAAAGCTCTTATATGTAAAGAACTATATAAAAATTAATAGGAGGATTAAAAGAGTCTATAGATGGATAACAAGTAATAAAGTAATGGAGTGTAGTATTAATAATAGTGGGGCGGTTATGTATAGACGCGGGCTGTCTCAAAAGGCCGAGATGCCGATCCTTCGATTGGCTACGAGTGCCCGTTTCTTTCCTCCCCTCCAGAATTGTCAGAATTGTTATTATATAAAGTACATGTACCTACGTACCTAGGTACAGACTCTCGGGCAAATTGGCAGGATTCTACCTCCAATCATTTGCTTGTCTTGTACTTGCTACTCTAAATACGCTACATCATTACGCAGCGGCAAAGACGCCATCTGCATCATAGTGGTGATTGCGGTGAGAGGATTGCCATTCATGTGTCTTAGGCGTATTTGCATTCCATCTCTGGATATGCTGTTGACGATTTTAGGACCCAAATGGAACCGAGCGATATTTTTGCTTTCGAGGTAAGGAAGAGCGCGTAGGGGAAGAAAGCTCCGACAGAGGGAACCGCTAGTCTCAAAGGCGGAGACACTCACACTCATACTACCTTTCTTCTCGTCATCACGAAGCAGGTACTGAGATCTGGCGCCTTGCTCTTCTCTTCGCCAGCCTGCGTACCCTCATCCAAAACTTCTCTCCACCCTTTCCAACCACTCCGGCTCTTCAGACGATGCCTGGTGTAGGGATCCCCGAGCACGTCAACGTCACCCAGATCACAGTTCCTGTTGTGTGGACGAACCACCTGAATAGGCGTGAGCAGTCCGCTCAACAACAGACACATTAGAAGGTGCTTACATATAATATAGGCCAGTATAGCCACCGCTGGAGCTGTCATTCATTCTCAAAGCCCAATTTGTCACAAACGACCACGGTATACTGGTTGACGTACACCATATTTTCAACTGGAAAAAGGCCGAGTTTGCCGTGAACAAGTTGCCGGCTTTGCTATTGAGTCTGGCCGGTAAGGAGGCAGCTGCGCTTTGTTGACTCATGGCAGACGCCTGTCTCTTGATGTTGCTGTAGAAACTAGAGCAAGGTTTATCAGTGAATGATATGCTGTTGCAGGAAGAGGATCGCTCAGGAGCTCATACGACTCAAGAGCCTGGGCCGCTGATTCCACAGGCACCAGCGCGTAGTATTTGATGACGTGCATAGTCCATTGGCCAAGTTCCGTTGACACGAGATCATTGATATCAACGCGTTTGGCGAGCGGACGTGGTCCGAGAGTACCGTCGGAAGAAAGAGATACTTGCTCTCGCTTGGTTTCGACATCATCGCCTTTTCTGGTAAGCAATGGCGTATGTGGGGTAGCTGAAGAGATGACTGTGAGAAAGGCAAGGACAGCTGACAGCGCTGAGACAGGGCAGACATTGATCAGGCGCATTGTTGAGCACCTAGAAACTGTTGCCAGCTCCAGTAGAGACAGAAAAGCTTACTTGTCTCTCAAAGTTATGTCTTCGTTTGTGTTTATCCCTCACTGGTGATTCCGCACTGGCGCCCACGCGCCATGAGAGGTGCCTGGCGAAACTGTTGATGGGTCGCAATCAAATTTGAACTGATAGGCGGCTGTATGTTTCATCGGAGATTTCCCGTCGGAACTGCATTCTCCTCTCAGCACTTGATTGCTCCCAATTTTCATGGTCGCAAAAGAATGCTGGTGGATGTCGCGACACCGCGACACCGGCGCTAACCAAGATCTTTGACATGAAGGAAAAAAGGTGGAATTGCTCTTGAACAAGTAGGCAGCAATTCGTGCTCTATCGAAGAACTCACGACAGAGATTAGTTCATCAAATGAATGGAATGAAAGCATTAAATTGGCCAGACAAAGTGGGACGAATGACCTAGCGTTGTGGAAGTAGACGATCATCGGAGAGCAAAAACCCAGTGGAGGGTAAAGTCTGCCATTTCTTATCATCAAGGAAAACCCTAGCATACAGAGAAGGACAAACTGTATCTCGAAGATATCTGAAGTATTGGGAGTTCTTGGGCAGGCCTCACAATCTTGCCTCGAGCCTGAGGATAGGCTTTCAGCATAGCAAAGTGCTCCCCAAACCTTTGGGATCAAATAGGTAGAGGAATAACGGCATTCTTTGTCAAATAGAACGAATCCGATTCTCTGATGTTCTAAGTCTATGATCGCCTCATCATCTCGTGTCGTGGATATGCCAAAACGTTAGTCTTCTGGCGTTGTACTGGAAGCTTCCATCCAGTTCAATATCCCACTCTGCTCACTTTGTTTCGAGTAAGCTTAACCCTGGTGTCGTTTGATCAGCCCTCCAGAGAGCAATTTCGATAGTGAAGAGTGCTTGTTTCCCCTGTCTTGCGGGACCGAGATGAATGTTGCATAGTCGCATATGCGAGTGCATGTGTGTGCACTCCCCTTCTTCTTTTACCTCAAATCAATCCCATCCTCATTCCTAACCGCCCGTTCGTTCTTTTCTCGGTAGCTCTAGCATAGCCTTTTCATACGTTGCTTCAATTATATTCATCTGTCGACCCTGAAGTTCTCAACTCCGATGGTGCCGAGAACAGCAATCGCCCTCCTATCAACTCGCACAGTATGTTCTGCATGGACGTTGACCTTCGAATCCTACACCCTAGTGCGCCATAGTGCCGCCGGGTTCGCTTCGACGCCATCGGGAACTGCAAAAGAAACCATGCGACAGAGGTACATTACCACTTCCCCTTCCTTCCCGACAGCAAGCGATGCTGACAGTAGCAAACCGCACAACAGAGTCTCAACGGTCTCATTCCTGCTTTCACTGAGGTTTCCAGGGCCCCTTCCCAGAACCGAACTACCCTTGTACATATACTTCCTCATCATTCCACTATTCCTACCAGAAAACCGCCAGTCAAAAAGCATGATTTTCGGGAGTAAAGGTCTCTTACACCCTCAACCCAATTAAGCGTAAATCGCCTAGTATTCGCATGAAAGAAGCAAAGTCCTGACCCAGTTCTGGTTCTTTAGGTTCCGGACGTGTTTTCGAACAGCCCGACATTGATGATGGTCCGCAATATTCATTGAATCTGAGGTGTAAGACTAGTAGATTGGAGTGTAGTAATAGGTGCGATATGTGGGGAAGATTAACGATTAGGAGGAGGCGAGATGGGCCAGAGCACAAAAAATCAAACGTTCCATTATATGCGTGGGCTTTCATGAAACTCTCGAGTGAGGAGAAGGCACTTCTCGACTGGAAAAAAATGGTTCGATAATGACGACGCATGTTTGGTATGTACTGTTGTTGCGGGTTATATTACGGCAAGAAGCCAGAGATACGGGTAACGCTAGCGTAATACCACCTCCTGAAGCTGTAAGGTACACTTACGTCAACCTAAGCTGCAACGTGTTTTCGGCTTCACCTCCGTGTTCCTGTTGAGATGCATTCGACCCTAGTCAGGGCTCAGAATGTCTTTGGCTTCTTCACTACTGTAGCATTCTGCACCGCGATACTCACTGCTCTATCCGTGGTTTTCACAACTCAAGAACCATCCGCGAAGATTGAGTTGCGCAATGTACAGGTGTAAGCTGCCCACTAAGAGACGCGACAGCTTTGTTGTCTAACAACACATACAGAGTAAAGGGACGGCCGCACTACTATTCACCGAAAAAGGAAGAATACGCCCACATAAAATTTGACCTTGACGCTGGTTCGTCTGCTTCACCAAAGCTGTCTGTGCGACAAGCCAGTTATTGATTCTACGTAGACTTCACCTCTCTCTTCAATTGGAACACGAAGCAGTTGTTTGTCTGGGTTGTTGCAACTTATCCATCTCCCGACGCATCGTCTTTGTCCCAGGCAGTCATTTGGGACACCATCATCAACTCCCATAGCCAATCGCATCCCTTCAACCCACTACAATTGTTCACCAAGCCTCCTCCTGCGAAGAAGTCCAGCAAAGCTAAAAAACAATCCGCGAAGAAGCAAGAAGTGGATCCAGAACCAGGCATTCTTCGTCTCAAAAACACGAAACCCAAGTATCAGGTCACCGACATCAGCGGGATCCTTGCGGAGCGTACCAATGTCACTTTGGAAATCGGATGGAACGTTCAGCCGTGGGTTGGTGCATTAACATGGACGCTTGGTGAAGGTCAGGTGCTGGGTAGATGGAAGGGGGTCGAGGGGGGGAAGAGCAAGGCGTTTGACATGCCTCCGTTGAAGAAGAAGAGCGTTGGCTCGGAGACAGTGGTATCATCAGGAGAAACGCCCCAAGCAGCCGAAGCGTCTGCAGTCATATGAAGATGCGTCTATGGATAGAGTGCGAATACTGCAAGTGTTTGGAGTTTTTCTGCTTTTGAAACAATTTGGGGTCCAAATGATCTATTGACAAGAATCGGCGAAGATACCCCTCCATTGGAGAATAGAGCCCACAACACATTGCATTTCCACATTGTTTGGGGGATTGGGGGGGAGAGAGAGTTCATATTCTTTGCATGCCACACCTACCCAACTGCTGAGCGTCAGTGAAACAGTGATGCGATGCTTACAGCCCGCCCCCACACTGAGTGTTTTCCCTTTCGGCTGATCGACAGGGTTCAATTTCTAGCCTCAGGAATCGGGCCATGACCTCATCTCACGCACTCCTTCGGGTTCACAGTTACTCTACGATTATTTGCGTGTAAATTATCTTCGCTACGCACGACTGCAGCATTCGCTTCTCGTGAACTGGTCGCTGCAATGCCGCAACCGGAACTGCCTGAGCCCGCACACGCTGAAGTCGACTCGATGCTGTCCCGAAAATTCGGCAAAGAAGTTGCAAATTATTTCTCTGGTTCGCTCTTTCACCACTGCCATGCAAATCCGGGAGCTCACCTGCCTAGGATCACCCTTGAACAGAGTGTCCTTTATGCGAACGGATCATGCCTTTCTATCCGCGGCCTTGAAGCATCCTTCGACCTCCTTCTTGCTCTTCAACAATCTATCACCGTTGGCAAAAGACCCTACCAAGCTCGAGTATGCCTCATTCAAAGACATTCAACCTCTGGTTGGTGATGATCCCTACTCCAAAACCGAGGAGCAGTTGGTATCAGAATACAATTCATCGATCACAGTCTCTCAACTTCTGTTCCTTGGCCTTGACGAACGTAAGAAGTCCGGATTTGAATGGTCCATTTACCATGGGTCTCCCTACTTCGCTCTTGATGTCACTCCAAAGGGCACGATTAGTTCTGCGGCTGAGACGTTGATCGAGTTAATGAAGTCTCGGGGACTGCAATTCGTCGAAGGCCGTATGCACATGTCTCTTCCTGCCGAACAGGCAGCTGTATACGCGCAAGCACGAGCTCTCCTTGATTGGAACGCACGCAATCCTTTCTGCGCTCAATGCGGCCAACCTACCTTGTCCATCAACGCTGGCACAAAGCGAACTTGTCCACCGAAAGACATGGCCTCTCTGACCAACACCACCTCTATTGGATCAACGACTGCTGCCACACCCGCGACAGAACGCCCAGACTGTGCAACCAGAAAGGGCATATCAAACCTGTGTTTCCCTAGAACCGATCCGGTATGTACATTTCGGAGCAATTACCTCCCATTTCGTACCACATTACGAGCTGCAAGACAACCAATGTTTCTGGAGTAGAAGTGTTCGTTTACTCCCCTAAAGCTATCTCACCGCTCGAATATTTTCCACGGAGAACAGATGCTAATTCCGAACCCTCCACAGACAGTCATCATGGCCGTGCTCTCCGCTGATTCTGAGCGCATTCTCCTCGGCCGGCAGAAACGCTGGCCACAATATTGGTATAGCACATTAGCGGGCTTCGTCGAGCCCGCAGAGTCTGTAGAAGAAGCGGTCCGTCGTGAAGTTTGGGAAGAAAGTGGGGTAACCCTGGGCCGCGTAGTAATCCATTCAACGCAGCCATGGCCTTATCCTGCGAATCTCATGATTGGAGCAATAGGGCAATGTACACCGGGGGGAGAAGAAATCGTGTTGAAGCATGATCCGGAGTTGGAAGATGCGAAATGGGTGACTGTGGCAGAGGTGAAAGAAGCACTGCAAGTAGGAACGAGTGGATTGGGAGAGGAAGCTGGGGAAGGTTATAAAGAGGGCGGTCTCAGATTACCACCGAGAACGGCGATTGCAAATCAGCTGCTCAGCGCTGTCACGGGTGGACTTTTAGAAGGAGGAAACGGAGAATCAAAGATGTAGAGAGAGGATGTCATTCCATGTTCGTGGATATTGCGGCTGATCGTTGTTCGACTCGAGACCATAGATCGCCTCACCACCAATAGAATCTTGTAAAGGCCATGTAAACAGACATCTTCTACGAGCTTGCAATTTCGCCTTCTAATTCCAAAGATCGCAATAAACAATCCATTGGCCGAAATCCTCTTTATACCCAACGTACAACTGGTGCAGACGGGACCTTGGCGAAATGATTGCGCTACTGTAGTGCTTAGCTCTAACCATTACTCTTAGGCTGTGAGAAAGCATCTTGATTCTCTCAAGACTCTAATGGACTCGCTACCATTTCCTCCAAAATCGATAGCTGCTATACCCTCCTATCTGATGAACGGAAAAACGCACACAGCTCATAGTAGCTCTCCCCTACGTCCCTCCACGCGAACGTCGGTCAACGCCGAAGAGCGAGAGAGACTCACAGCTTCTATTGCATCCTCAAATGCCGGACGTCAACCTATAGATCTGGATTCCGTAGGGTCGTCAAAGGTCAATGGCCATGGATCATATTCCCTGGAGGTGCCAGACGAAGATTCGGCAGCTCCAACCAATATCGATGTCTCTGCCAGGGATCCTAGAGACGAAGCACCGTCTCAGACGACTCCCACTGTGAGCCGGCCTGCCAGCCCATACACGTTAAATCCTCCAATAGACTTTGATGGGTTGAGTTGGCCGAGTGAGTCATGGCTTGATTGAGGTTGCAAGATAATGCTGAAGGAATATCTTAGGTCTTGGGACGAGAGAGCGTCTGGAAGCTACACCCAAACAGGCTGAAGAGCGGTTACAGAGATTGGAAGGAGCTATAACGACCATCTTGGAATGTATAGGAGAAGATCCAGACCGAGAGGGTCTGCGAGGGACGCCGGAGCGCTATGCAAAAGCCATGCTCTACTTTACTAAAGGCTATGAGGAGAATGTCCGTGATCTGGTCAATGGAGCTGTCTTCCACGAAGATCATGATGAGCTTGTCATTGTCAAAGATATCGAGGTCTTCTCGTTGTGCGAGCATCATATGGTACCTTTCACTGGAAAGGTAGATTCCCGAGTCTTCTCTTAAGACTTCTAATGTGCTTGGAAATCTTGGTATTGACCTTATTCAGATGCACATAGGCTACATTCCAAATCGTATGTTGCCAGGAGATCATAATTTTTGGTAATGCTGATGGATTATAGGACGAGTACTGGGTCTCTCCAAACTGGCACGCCTTGCAGAGATGTTTTCCCGTCGACTTCAGATCCAAGAGAGGTTGACGAAGCAAGTGGCACTCGCGATCACTGAAGTCTTGAAGCCTCAAGGTGTAGCTGTGGTCATGGAGTCGAGTCATCTTTGCATGGTTATGAGAGGCGTAGAAAAGACTTCGACGTCGACCATCACGAGCTGCATGTTAGGCTGTATGCGATCAAGGGCAAGCACAAGGGATGAATTCCTTAATCTGGTGAACAAGCGATAACAGTTCAGGCAAGCGAGAAGAATGATCTACGATCGCATGAAGCTTGAAGCCGCTTCGACACATGTGGTTTCTTTCTGGAGTTCTAGGGGACCATTCGCGTTCTTGATGGTGCTCACCCACCACGTCAAAACCAAGTGCTGGTTTGACGACTCAATATGCGTGCTTGGATTTTTGCATACAGGATCTGCCATTCAACAGGCGAGAATGGGAGCAAAACTTTGAAAATAAAGCTTGGGCCGGTCTTGGCTTCGTGCAAATACAAGACCTGACTATCTTCTCAACATCTGAAGTCACCTTACTATATTTGTTCAAATTGACCATGGAAGCGACAGACAGCTTGCAATCAAGAGAATCTTCGCAAGAAAATTTATCGAAAAAGGAAACAGAAACATAATAGAAACAAAACGGCAATGGGTGTGTTGACAACGTCAGTAGGCAACGGAGAAAGATCCGATTGTCCTGAAGTGAATGTACTGTCCATAAATCCAGCCATCAACTAAAATTACAGCGCCAGCGCCTCTGTACTTCTCCCATGTCTTCCCTCCTCGCACACCCACCGCATCATCTTCGCACAATGTTCGTCAGCGACTTGTAATCGCTTTGCCAAGATTCTGACTTAAATTCAATATCAAGCTGCCAGGTGTTGGCCGGAAATATACTTCTCGCTCGATAGACATCCGAGTGATCATGGCATGCCCTTTGAGTGCCATTCTCAATGCTGTCGATGCCACTGCTCAAACGAACCCCGTGCCCGCTACAGGCGATCACGACGATGACGCTACCATTTCTGAGGCATCTACTGAAATCATTGATGAGGGAATGCCGGATGAGGAGAAGCCAGACGAGGAAATGCCGGGGTTCAACACCCCGACCATGCACCAACGAAGCCCGCCAGACACCAACCCAGGTATTGGCGAGTCCGCAAAGCGAGGCTTCATATCTCCTGTCATCCTCTCACCCGACAAAGACTCCCTGTATGACCGTCGAGCAATCCTATCTCCCGTTTTAGTGCCTGTACTTCCAATACCGCCAAAGGGAAATTCATTGCACTATCTCGCCAAAGATCCGCCAACACCATCACATGGAACCAACTCGAGAGACTTTAGCATCTTCAATGCTCTTCTCAATTATCCAGAGCTGACCCTCGAGTTCTCCAAGCAGCTCGACATCGAAGATTTGATTTCTCTCTACGCTATTTCGAAAGAATTCCATTTCCTCGTCAACGGCCGGTTCACTGCCATGATCCTAGGCCAGTCCAACGGCAAAGCATCAGAATCATCCAAGACCTTCATTTTCCGCTGCTACAAAAGCCTCTGCATGCGTGACCCCGCCCGCCGTCTCAATGAGACCAGACCAGATGAACTGCGCTTCATTCCAAGTTTCCGCTGGCTTCGTATGATCCTCTTCCGCGAGGCCGTCGTGGACGACATCCTCCAATCCTTGGCTGCAGAAGGACATCGTTTGCCCAAGCGAACGAGGTTGACGATCAAAAAAATCTGGTTCACAATCGATATCAGTGACAATGCACGTCGTATAGGCCTCATGCACAACACCACGTTCTGGTCCAACAAGGATCTATTCCTCGCCACCATGTTCTTTCTCAAGCTCGATATGCGCCTCACACATCCAACCGCTGGTAACGGTGAGATCGGCTTGCGCAAAATGCTGCTCGGTCAGAGAAGTCTATCTATGTTGGCGCAGGTGCTGAAGCGGGAAGAAATGAGGACGCAGGTGGATATGCTCCGGATGATCGTAAGATTTAGATATGAACCTCCCAGACATCGGCAGATGGACATCATGGGAGTGCCAAGTCATGAAATCGGGAGGCTGCAATATGAAGGTTGGGGAGCCAAACATACCAAGTTCATACAGATTGACGAGCTGGTTATGAGGGAGGCGGTGAAAAGGAAGCTCAATTTGCAGAACTACTACATTGATATGATGATCTACGGGTATATCAACAAAAAGACTTTTCAGGATATCAGGACGCCCATGCGAAAGCAGGAAGACGAGGCTGAGGAAGATTGCGAGGATGACACAAGTAGTGGTGAGGATGAGGAGGCAAATCAGAGCGGCTTCGGGCCTGACACGGAGGCAGAGGAGCAAGGAGGTGCAGCTGAGAATGGGGGAGATGTTGGAATGAACTATCATGGCTACAGTATGGGTTGGCCAGGTAGAAGAGGGTTATCCAGTGGCGATGACCTCACAGAGTAGCATCTAGGCCCGAAAGTCGCCTTGATTTGAAAGACAATATCGTCCCCAACATCATCAATGTATTGTTGTTGCACTGATTAAACATTAACTTCTCAAAGCAGCGAAAAGCGCGAGAAAAGGTATCATCGCTTGAATTCCAGCCTGCATGCAACAAGCACCTCAAGTACTGGTACTACAATCTCCACTCTTCTCATTGTGTCCGGTCCATCATCGTTTCTCTTTCCCCCCACCCTCAACTAGGGTGCCTAAGCCTGCACAGTCCCATAAGAAGTGTGTCCCCCGTTCTGGATATTCTCGGAGTAGACTCCCGGGGCGTGCTTCAGCACAGTGTTGCCGAGACGGACTTGGTCGCGCTACAAAGGTTTCGGAGTCAGCCTTCTTTTCCTTAGACGAACAACCAAGCAGCCAAACAGGTCAAGTGAGAATTGGAAGGATTTGGCTCCAGGAACATGTCTTGCAACTCGTACAGTGGTCCACAATATGAAGAGCGTGCTCCGAAAAAAGCACTTACGCGGTTGAAGTATACGTATTCAAGGTAGAACGCGTGGATGTGGCCTGGGAAGTAGCTGTATCGTTCTCGTGCATTAGCCAGAGTACAGCTCCTCATTGTAAAGGAGAGGTGGAGAGCAGCTTACCCGAGACAGGTGAGGCAGATGTTGATGAGGAGGTCGGCGCCGCATCCGGCGATGAGAAAGACACCGACAGGGGGGACTACAGGAGAGGACGAAGTCAGCGATAGGGACTCCGACTCAGGGTTCTGGGGGCAGAGACGGTGAGGAAAGGGAGAGCGCTTACTGAAGATGGTGACGATAACGACAAGGATGGCGTTGACTGGGTTAGGCATTTTGTGATGGGTTGTGAAGAAGAAGAGGTTGCTAACTTGCTGGTGAGGTTGCAGAAGATAAGTTGAAAGACACGGTGCTGTTTACTTATACTGTTATCCTGTATTTTGGTCTCTGGGAGATATTCACTTGGCGCGCGCGCTTCGGATGCTATTCCCAGAATCCCAGTCGTGCAACCGTCGCGCT
This sequence comes from Letharia columbiana, assembly GCF_014066305.1. Lineage (NCBI taxonomy): Eukaryota > Fungi > Ascomycota > Lecanoromycetes > Lecanorales > Parmeliaceae > Letharia > Letharia columbiana. Next base: position 40,851 of record NW_023501128.1, on the reverse strand, counting down.
TGGCAAGTGGCAACAGATGAAACAATGATGAAAATCGTGGCTGAGCTGTGGCGCGGAATTGGGAGCCTCAGCCACGACAACAAGGCTCGTGATACATGCACACCCCCATTCGAACTAATCCTATCTGCGGGGTGTACAGAAACATGTCCAACGAGTCGCGGTGAATTGACAGCGAAGAAGAACTGGCCTCAGCAGTTTTGGTGGTTAGACAATTATCGAATCACTACTCCGTACATGGCGCATAGATTCGAGTCAAAAATAATACTTTCGACAAGCATATCCAGCCAGGAGCGTTGGAGAGATACAATACGGAATATGCAAGCTCGCCTTGAAAACAACCAATCCATATATGTACAGACCCTAGAATGTACCGTAAGTAACGCCCAAAGATCTGCCACTGATCTAGCGGAACGACTCCAGCGCTATGCATAACAAATCGCCAAGCAGAATATTTCTATGGACGATTCATACCCTTCATACCCTTCATCTCGGACTCATCTAGCCCTGACTCGAGCTTGGCCTCACCCGTTTCGGCTCCCTTTCAGTCGTCGCAGAGCCACTTGCTCGCCTCTTTGCTTTCTCCCTCTCGTGCTCTTCCATCCTCACAGCGCGTCTCGCCTCCTGGTTTTTGCGCTCATTCTCTTTTCGGAGGGCTTTAGATTCGAACTCGTGCCAGTCTCCTTCTAGATCCTTGAGTCTGCGATAATGATTAGTGATATCATCTCAATGTGGGGCAATCAAGGTAGACTTACTCAATGGCCTGCCTTGGTGCTGGCTCCTCCGTGGTGAAATACGGATGCTCCAGCACATCGCCGGCTGTTGGTCTCTTTGCAGGATCGTACATGAACATTGCTTGAAGCAGCTCAAAAGCGTCAGGAGTGAGTCTCTCCTGATACTTTTCTGAAAAAGTATTTGGCTTTCGTTCGGTGGGTCTTAGCAGCTCAAACCACGCCATGTCAACCAAGCCTGGCCACTCGGATCTTGTAGGTGTACCCAAGACATTGTAGATCTTGTCGAGTTGATTGATCTCTCCACCATCGCCGGGAAAGATGGCGTGCCGCGTAAAGATTTCGATCATGACGCAAGCAGCACTCCAAATATCAACAGCGGGACCGTACTGTGTCTCGCCAAGGAGAAGCTCAGGTGACCGATACCATATAGTGATGACACGATTGGTATAATCAGGCTTGCCACGCTTGGCGAAGAATCGCGCGAGTCCAAAATCGGCCAGCTTGAGCTGTCCAGTGCTACTAACGAGAATATTGGCTGCTTTGATATCGCGATGGAGCACCCCGCGGCGATGAAGGTAATTGAGCCCCTCAAAGAGTTGCCGGCCAAGATGCTTTTTGTGTGCATGCTCGAGCTTGAAGGTAGGATGGTTGAGAAGACCAGTCAGGTCATGAGACAAGTACTCGAAAACCATGAAGCAGTCATTATGCTCTACCATCACCTCTTGCAGAGAAACAACGTTTTCATGCTTCAGAGACTGCAGAAGCTTGATCTCACGCACTGCAGTGACGGGGAAGCCGTCCTTCTCACCATCCATCCGAATCTTCTTCAGAGCCGCGAGATTCTTCGTATAGACATGGATAGCCTTGAAGACTTTGCCGTAGGTCCCGGACCCTACCACTGACTCGTTGCCGGGCTTTCGATAGTAGACTGATGTCGAGGTAGCAAAATCAGTTGGAAGTGTTGGCCGCGGTTTCATACGCTTCATGATCTTCTTTTGCTTTAGAATTTCGGGAGATCGCTCACGCGCACGCTCTCGTTTCTGAACCCGCTCAGGTCGTCTATCACTACGGTGGTCCCCTCGTCGCTGATCACGGTAGTCGCGATGGTCACGACGCTCATCTTCGTAATCACGCTCTCTTCGCTCATCCCGCCTGTCACGCTCTAGTTGACTAAGAGCAGGATACGAGCTGGGCTTAGTCTTCAAGGCGTCCAGCAGGTTTTCCTTTTTGATTGGCTCTTTTATCTTCTGGGTTAAATCAGTTGGTGGCTTAGCAGGTGCTGTAGTTCCAGGTTTAGCTTTGAAAGCAAAGCTGAACTTGGACTCTTGTTTAGGCGAAGAATCGGATTCCTGTCTTGACGGCGGTGGCATCTTTGTGTCTTTCTCGCTCTGATCCTCAACCTGTAAATTTTTCGAAGGTCGAAATGGGTTGTCGTCGTCACTCGGTTGACCTGTGGCTGGTTGCGGATGAGGAGAAGTCTGCGAGTGCCCTGAAGAGGATTGCTGATTAAATTGACCACCGCCCCGACCGTCAGTACTTGCATTGCCTGCAGTCCACTGAAGATTTTGGAAGTGTCCTCCTCTCCCTCGGGTGGGAGTGGGAGCAAAGTTGGGGTTTGAAGGAGGGGGACCCGAGCCAGAGAATCTGCGATCTGGATTTTGAGGGTAACTACCACGATAGCCTGCATTACCGCCTCGAAAAGGCTGGTTCTGATAAGCATGTTGGAATTGCTGGGACCCACCATAAGGACTTTGCTGGCCGTTGGCGTAGTAATGCCCTTGAGGACTTTGTTGAGGGGGGTAACTCCCTTGCCGGTATGGAGGTGAATACCCATTCACACTTACAAAAGGTCAGCAGCAGAAGGAAGGTCAAGTGAGTGGCACCTACCCTGCCTGCCCATGATATTGCTGCTGTTGGCCTCCCCATCCACCTCGACCCTGACTGAACGGTGACCCAGAGTGAGGGGAATTGTGATGCGATGATGTCGGTGTCCACTGCGGAGATGTTGAGTAAGATTGTTGAGTATTGAGATGCGGCGGGCGACTTGGTCGATGTGTTCCATGTACATCACTTGCCTTCATTCCATGCAGTGGGAAGGCTTCACTTATCATGGCGGGGTTATGAGGAACCGGTTCGTAGCTGGGGATAGGTCGAGGTGGGGAAGGTGGACGTGACCCATCGTTGATGGTGTTTTGTATAGGACGTGTGGAAGATTGCATCTTTGTGCGGCCTCCTCTTGCTCCTTCTCGCTCTACGGGAGATTGGGGGGATCTTCGCCTTTTCCCTGGTTTTCTCGTTCCCCCACGACACGGTGATGGTGATTGATTTTGATGTCGGCTTAGCTCTTTGTGCCTTCTTGGTGAATTCCCAGAGCGGGGTAAAGGACGGTAGCTGGATGCAGTAGATTCACCCTCTTTTTTAGACCCACGACCAGGAGATGAGCGCCGCTTTGGACGTGGACGTGGACGTTCAGGAGAAATTCTCCTTGATCTTGAAGGCCTGTCTCTCGACCGAGGACGCTTGTGCGGTGAAGCGTGTCGAGGGTTTAGAAATGCAGGAGGCGGCGACCTAGAACGTAGTCGTGACCCGGGGACGTACGAGTCTCCGAAACGGCCAGCGGAGCCACTCAAGTCAGTATATGTGGACGAGTAATGGTCACCTCGATTTGAACGTGGCGGTGAGTTAGCTCGTTCGCGACGTCTACTGCTTGGGCGGAAGGTGTCAGTTCGACCGGAGTGAATCGGGCTGCGATGCCTTCTCCGTTCCTCCCTGAAACCAAACAATTCACGTTGCGGTGATCTACTCCGTGTTATTCTCCGTCTATCAGTCTGGCCTCCTTCGTCTCGATGTCGTGGCCTTTCGGGATATCGGTCCCCACTAGATTCTCGACGTTGGACCAGCTCCTCGTCTCTTGGCCTACGTCTTGGCGGCGAACGACTGGATCCTCTTGCACGATCTTTCCCCAATGTGTTGTCCCTCTCCGAGCTCTTATGATCGGATGGTGACTCCGGCGCAGAGTCGGCTGCTGCTCTGCCCTTGATCTTCAGGCCCACGTCTGTCTCTCGTGGGGCTGCGGGCGAGATCTTGCGGCGGTCGTCCGTGCCTCTGTTTCTTCGACGATTACTGTCCCTATGGTCGTCGCCGGCTCTCCACTGATCTCTCATCAATGGACTCCGTCGCGACGCAGCCATGTAATCGCTGCGTTCATTTGGTCAGTAAGTGTGATGAATTGATGGTGTTCATGATTTTCGCTCAAAGTTACCTTAGTGCAAGCCAAATTTCGTGTAAAGTTAGCCGCAGGTAATTTAAAGGAATTCAAAAAAATTGGGAGAAGGGAGTGCTTACCTGATGACCATGATTGACTTCTATAATGTCCTTGCTTCCGTCGCAGGTCAGAAAGGTGTTGACTCGGGTTGTGTTGCAGTCGCGCCTCATAGTGTCGTTGCCTGTTCTACGGTTGTTGTGGATTGTTGACCAGCAACTCCAGGCAAGTTGGAGTGGCTCGGCGGTGGTTTTCCCATGGCTCCTGCCAAGTATCTCATCACAAGCATAGCTATCTACGAGGACGCTGCAGTCCAAAAGCAAAGCCAAACAAATGACAGCAAATCCGTAAACACAATGGCCCTGCAGCCTTCCCGTTCTCGTTGTCCAATACACTTCCTTCCGAAGCACGATCAGTTCGTAGATAGTCTTAACCTTTGCGGCAATAGTCTCCTGATACTTGACTTTGGGTTTCCCGGTCAATTATAATCAGGAGCCATTCTGTGACTCCAATATATAACCGGCGTAAATTTGACCGTCAAACTGATTTGCGTGGCAAGGAGGCATCGAGCGCTGGCTATTTATTAGTCTTCTTTGCTATATAGGCCGTCCAATCGAGTGTAATGGACACCGAAGTTTGCTACAAGGAAAGCGTGGCTGGTCCTTCAGAAATGAAGACATCAGAGAACCCGCTGCCTGACATCAGTATCTGGAGCGACCCGAGATAGACCAGTCCTATCGAGCTTGCGCCCGACTACCTGCCGGTGGGCGTCTGAACCGCTGGTGTCACGGCAATGGCAGACATTTCCTTCTACCTTGTTTGTCGTACGTGTGGCCCATGAATGTAGGCTCTGAAATGACTCGGGGGGAAGGAGGGGGAGGTGCGATGCCAAAAGAGTAGCAACCCAAGTAGGCTGCTGTTTTCATGTGAATCAGGTAACCATGCAATCTTCAATTTATCTTTGCAGCCCAGTATCATCCGGAACAAGGCGCCTTCTTCGTGTGGCTCGTTGCCCTTTCACGCAATGCTGTGACAGTATCCCTTCTCTCTCCATTATGACCACCACATCCATGACTGCAACGGGTGGATGATATATATCTAGACCTGAGATCCGTTGAGAAACAGTGCATCAATATAGTTCGGATTCCTGATGGATGGTGATGGAGAAGTACGTGGGCGATATGGTTCAGGTGTGAGACAGAAGAGGGGAAAATTAACTTTTATACCTAGCGCAGTGTATCGTACCGTAATCTACTGTCCTCGAGCTTTGATACTCGTAAGGCTGAAGCACTTGACCCACGGCATCGCCTGGAGGCTGTAAATGCTTGTCCAGCTGTTAATAAGTAGAGCACCAAGTAAGATATCTAATCTGGGTATGGTGTCAGTTACTGCTCTGTAAAGATGTATGACTATTTTGGCTAAGAGGTGGCGGTTCATTTGGAGCTTCTTTTCATTATTGGCTTTTTGTTTGAGTCTACAGAATCAAGGAATAATAACACTTGATTAATTGACTAATGACGCTCATCATAATAGGCACCCATGCTTTTATTTCTAGCTCTTCATTTGTGAACCAACCAATGCTCAAACAGAAGATCGAACGGGACGACGTCAAGAGCTCGCTCATTCAGACCCCAGCTGTATTATGCCACGGCCATGAAGATGAGCGGTCCACCCCCGAAGGTGTTGTATCCGCCGAATCAAAAAGCTCCATCACTCGATATGCTCCTTTCAGCCCATAGCTCGTGGGTGTCTCACAGTTCATCGCCCGAGTTCGAGCCGCTACTGTCTTCTAGGAAGATATCATCAAACCCCTCAGCTAGGTCGTCGAGGCTCCTTCGAATAGCCTCATCCAATGCCTTCTTCTCATCCTCGCTCAATCTTACTTCTTTATACTCAGGTACAGGTTGATTTTCCTTGTCGCTGTCCGACTGAGAAAGCAATTTCCAGAGTTTGGCTTGCTCTCGACGGCTCACTTTAGGGGCACGTGGATCTTTCTCTACGATGAATTCGACATCGCTCGAGGTAGAGCGAGAACCACTAGTCGAGCTAGTACTGGCGTGCTGAGGAGAAAAGGATGCCGAAGAACTTTGGCGTAGACCGACTTGTCTCTCCCGGTCTGGGAAGAACGAGTTCGAAGGAACGTCTTCCGCTGCTGTTGCACCGTCGTCAAGACCGGAGGTTACAGGGGACGTCTTGTTAGCCAATTCATCGCTGCCCGTGATTTCAGTGTCCATGTAGCAACCCGAGTCCTCATTGCGATGCTTGATGTTCTTGCTGGAGTTGGTGGACGCCTCTGTCTCGCAACCATGTAAAGCTAGAGCGTCTTCGCCAACGAGTAAAGTAGAGCTTCTGACATCACTCAATGGGCCGAAGGAGTTGTAGAAGACATTACTGGAACGAGTCCGGTTTTCTTCGTCCTTGGAATCCAAGAGTGGAAGCGTGTTTCTGCCAGGCTCTGCAGAAATCTCCTGCTTGGGTTGCTTAGCGGTCTCTTTGAGACACTTAAAAGCCGATATCTGGCCGAGGCTTGATTTAGCATGCCGTTTGCGGCCACGCTTCCCGGAAGTGGAAGGAGTCGCTAGCTCACCCTTGACCATCGGAGGGGTTGAAAGAGCTTCAACAGGTCGAGGGAATGAGTGAGCCGTGCCTATGTCGTTCAAAGAGATTGATGCTTGTTCAGGCAAATGCCAGAGGTAATCAGGTTCTTGGTTCGAGTGCGATATTTGAGTCATTAGACCTTCTTCTGGAGCCGCAAACTGAGAATTGGTGCTGGGCCCCAGAGTTGGATCACAGCCAGTGCGTGTTGCGTCTAAAGCATTTCTGTCATTAGAAGTCTGTGAATCCAGCGTTGGACGCGTTACTAGACTGATCGCTGAGGGTGGCAGGACTGAGAACCTTGTAATGGGTCCAAGCTGGAAGGTAGCGTCTTTCCCATGCAGGGAGGGAGATGAAGGAGTGGCCAGATGCTCCGAGGCATAGCGTGAAATGCATGGGACTGAGGATCCACTAGTAGGTCCATTGTGTCCGGTATGATGAGAAGAAGGAACACGGTAAGTATCGTTAAGATATTCCTCTGGAATTGGTACATGTAGCGTCCCGTTATGGTGGTCGCTAAAAGGACCAGACATCATGACTTCCTCCTTGACATTTTCGAGTTCTCTTGTCAATTTGGCGCACTTGGCCACGAGGTATGCTTGGGTTTGAGCCAGGCCAGGCAAGTCAGTCTCCTTCAATCCAGCCCCATTAGCCGAGGAGCTCATCACCGAATGATTGTCTTCGGATCCCACCCGGTCTATAGTAATACGATTGTTTGGCGTATATAGATAAGCTCCTTTACTCCGCTGAGGTTGTCTGCTTGGAGACTGCCCAGGCTCTACGGAATTTCTTCTAGGGCCTTGGAGGGCGAAACGCTGAGCTGCAGATGCAAGTCTCGTATCTTGATACGCTTTGGGTACGCTCGGTTGTTCCTTGATCTCACGGGAGTTGACATTCGCGTACCATGGAGCTACCTTGATTGTGAGGCGTGCGCGCAGGATCCGCTCATAACGTACAGAGGAGCCATTATCGTCAACAAGCATGGCCTGAACGATGATCTTCAGCGAATTAGAAATGCTCTCGCGAGGATCTCGACGGGTATTTGTAATATGTCGATCGTAGCCATTGACCTCGGAGTAGAATGGCACGATTCCTTTGAAGCCTACAATCTCATCATCCCAGACAAGCCAAGAGAGAGGAGAATGCCGCGATTCAGACTCGATGGAATATTTGACGTTTTTGGGAAAATGAGTGGGCCGGAATGCGGATTTGCTGTAATACCTTGGGACGATAGAGAAAGTTTGACCCTCAAGTGGGAATTCGTCGAGACCCTCAAATAGTAGAGAGTCAGGGACCCATGCAGCATCCACGATAGGATAAGATCCTAGAGAAAATGGATGACAGCACACGCGAACTGTAATGGACGTGTCGCGGGAGCCATCCTCATGGTATTGTACCAAAGCATCAGTTGCGATAAGGTATAATCGGAGAAATCCTGACTTCGCTTTTGACGTATTCTCCTCGGACGAGTACAATGCCTCTGCCATTTCACTGACCAATTGATCACGACAGAAGCTGATTCCGCGAACTATACCAGCAGAAAACAAGGTGTGGATGGGCCTGACATTCCCTGCAGAGTCCTGCTGCTGAAGCTGCTGGTAAATCTGCCACAACTCGTTGGCAAGCATCTTCTGAAGCGTTGAGACAAAGGCCCGGTGGACACGAAAGAGCTCGTTGGCATCCACATCGGATAAGCCATTCCAAGCTGTGGAGATGTTGATATGCTCAACCGCAAGATTCCGGCCAGAATCACCGTGCAGTGCCTCACGACGTTGATCCTCATCACCAGGGTGGGACCGGGTAACAGGTACGCAAAAGTCTAGAGGTTGGATATACCCTGAAGTAAGGCCTTGTATGGAGATCGTCGCTGGCTCTGCTTCTGTGCAATTAGAGTCATGAGCACCATACTGTGGGCTGTGGTAGATTTGCCGGTCAGCGGAGGCAGCCCCTCCCATTGTAGTTGAGGGTTGACTACCAGATGCACTGGTCATCCAATCATGAGGTATTGCTTGACGAGCTTGACGATTGTAGCTTGGTGAGAAGGAATTCTGTGTGTCATCGACATAGTTGCCCGGAGAAAGGTGAAGCCCATGCAATCCGGCAGGCAGATTCTCAATCGGTGGCGATTTGGGTCTTAGATTCGAGAGGTCTCCATGTGACTTGGAAATATCACGGCGAATACGCAGATTGGTCCTCTTCGCAGAGGCGCTCAGAACACCTTGAGACTCCTTTGTAGGCGTCTTATGCCGATCGAAAGAGGACGAGACACGAATGTAGGCTGACCGCCCATTCGAGACGTTGCGGAGGGCACTCCGAGGAGCCCTGAGTCACCATTTAGAACGTGTAGTTCACAAAAGGGGGAAATAGGTCAAAACAGACGTATGCCAATAGGAGCGCTTTGGTGTATCCATGCTTGTGCAGATGATAGGAAGGCTGTAGGATGCTGTTACTCGCTGCGATGAAGGCTGCACCAAGAATGTGGGATATATCTTGTTCTTGGAATTATGCCGACTGATAGTAGAAGGGATAAAGTAAGAAACTGATGAAGAGTGAAAGTTGCGGAAAGTTTCGAGGCTGCGTGCCTGCCGTTTTACTTGTCAATGATCTCCAGAGAAGGGAGGCGCAACTCGGACATCTCCTAGACACTGCAGCTTGGACCCTGAGGAGATCATTTCGGACAAGAGCATTCATCGTTGCTCAAGACACTGGTCGCCGGCTGCTGGATGAGTTTAATGGAACTTTCTCATCCCTTCAGACAGCGTCCATGCTTGCTCTAGTGCTCAGTTGCTCATTCTTGTTTCCCAGCTTAGATATCTGCAGAAACGCATCGACGCCATAGCCTTCTAGACTATGCATTTCCAAAAGTCCCGCCCAGTATTCCGCATACACTCTACTCATGGGCAGCCCCATCCCAAGCCTCAAATTAGGCGGCCTAGAAGTGAGTGAGCCAAGTGAGCCGTCGTACGATCGTTTCTTGTCTCTATTGCTAGTGCTGGAATTGTCGGAGCTGCAATTTGGAGGTTTCAGCTCTTGCATGGTTGCTGCCATCTTAGGCACCTGAGAAAGGTTCCGCAGATGCGTTTGGCTGCGCGGCCCTTTGCTGAAGGACCATAGCTCTGGCATGACTTCATTGGGGATGCCGCCACCTTGATCGGATATCCTGATGATCACATGTTGTGGCGCTTCGCAAATGAGGACCTCGATTGGGGGTGGACTGTCATTTAGGGCAGACCGTCCTTCGACGACAGCTTGGATAGAGTTGCGAAGAAGCTCACCAATGACGTATTGCAGGTGGCTCAGGATGTAGGGGAAGGTAGCGTCCAGATGACCTTCGATTGTGATGTCCGGCAGTATGCAGCTCCAACCATAGGCCTCTTTAGCAAGGGTACTCGCTTGGTTCCAGCATGCCTCGACCACTTCACGAGCGTTGCAACGCAAGAAGACCTCTCCTACAAATTCGGAATTGGCGCCAACTTGAGACTTGGCATTGGGAAAGTGCCATGGGGAATTAAATGTTTCGGTCAATGCAAGATGTTGTTCGGCAATGACCCTACGAGAGATTCGCTTGCGGCAATATTAGCGTTACATACGTCTGCTGCAGCTTCAGGGAGCCTACAGATCTCAACAGAGTGTTCATGAACTTGTCCATCTCTTCAGGCCGCATTAAGTCCTGACATTCAAGGACCCCCATAGCCAGCCTCGGTATCACGGTTAAGTGTTCCTGAAGAGTCTCGCTGACGACTTTGCAGTATTGCTCGTTATCCTCGACGGATTTGATCTCCCTTATCCTTCGTAGTGTCTCGAAAGCCTTGTAGTATAAATCGTACACGTGTGACATGTGAGGATTGGTGACAACGACGAAAGGCAGCGTCTGCATATCGCGTAGGCGGTGGGCAAGCCTGCATCTGGTTCAGGCGACAGCTAACAGGAGAGACCTAAGGGCCCAAACCTTGTAGGCAGTTCCATTCGAACGTAGTTGGCTGAGCTCAGAAGCCGATTCTCTGTCAATGTACGGCCGAAGAAAGTCAATTGTCGAAGACTGATCGGCCTAGCCTCCTTCTGCACCCATCTTTAGGCCGTAAGCAGAAGCCATGAAGGGCGGCAATGTATAGTCATGTTGGGTACTAACTCGTCAAGGACCGCCGCAGGTCGCCATGGAGCTGTTGCAGAAGCTATGGGCCTTCGGAAAAGGTGCGGCCTTGTTGACCAGGCTGCTTTCTCGAGAGCCCATGATCTAGAACGTGGCATTGCGTGGCTGCCATGCAGCAAGGACGAGGTTATGGCTCACTCATTGGCATTTATCTAGCCGCGCATGCCGAAGAGGTTGCTCGTTTTCCGGAGAATACTTCTCAATATCTGTCGCTTCATGCGGAGAGAGGGCCGAAGGAGCGGTCAATTTGCGGAGAAGCGAACCCCACCTGCGCAAAGCATACGAGTATCGCAAGGTAATGCGGCCACAGCGAATGCAAAAAAGGCACAGGATCCTTCAAGAATATTTGATACCTTGCTGCACTTGACTGTTGCACGCATGCGGAGCTGTAGGAGTAGGTATGTACTAGTGACAAACGAGTGTTTTCAAGAAGCAGGCGTTTCTCAACACACTGCCAAACTTAGAAGACTTCGTCATCATCCGCGCCCCATGAACATTTCAAGGAACTCAAGGAATCTGCAATCCCATATCCCATTAGGTCGCACACAACTTATAAAACTTCAAGCCCAACCCTTCACTGTCGGCAAGTGTGGTTTTTGCGAAGCAGCTCATTCCGCATGACAGAGACCCCGCCCGCATCACCTGTTCCGACCTTTCCTTTCTCACTTTCTCTTGCCCAAGATGGATCCTGTAAGCACCAATCTCGACAACAGAGCCATGGATTCCGAGGATGGGAATGAGGCAGTGGCTGACTTGGACACCCGTCTGGGTGAACTACAGATGGGAGGTGGTGGTGATATGCTAATCGACGAATACGATGTGGTTGATGAGAAAACTGAAGTGGCTATCATCACTGCAGAGGACTCTCCAGAAGAGCAAGAACCCGAGATCCGGGCGGACGATTGTATACTACCTGAGATATTACAGTATTCCTCTTGGGAGCTCCGTTCTAACTCACTGGTAGATGATGCTATGAAACTCCGAATCCTGCCCAAAGATGCCGATTTAGAGACAGACAGTGAAGCTGTACACACTTGGGTTATTGATGATTGGCGACACCTGGAAAAGAAAACACGGGGCCCCAAGTTCGAGTGTGGCGGGCATCCATGGTGTGTGGGATCCTAATCTGGCACTTGTCGACTCGAAGCTTGGGAAATATAACGTTGACTGTATATTAGGAGAGTACTGCTATTTCCATTTGGAAACAACGTCGACTTCGCGTCTTTCTATCTCGAACAAGGCTATGAAGATGGAGACCAGAAGCCGCCTGAGGGCTGGTACGCTTGTGTACAATTCAGCTTGGTTTTGTGGAACAAGCATGACCCATCGATATATGTTATGCATAGTAAGAGAAAGAAGCAAGCATGCAATCGACGTCCGTGCTGACATATATTCCACCAGCTGCGAACCACCGCTTTAACGCCGAAGAAAGCGACTGGGGCTTCACACGATTCGCCGAGGTACGGCGGCTTTTCGCTCCACAGTGGGACAACAAAGGTCGGCCCATGATTGAGAATGATGCCGTTAATGTGACCGCATATCTCCGGATATACAAGGATCCAACAGGAGTCCTCTGGCATAACTTCATAAAGTTAGTATTTTCCTTGGCCAGAGAAAGCTTTGCTGAGACATGTGCAGTTACAACTCGAAGAAAGAGACCGGCATGGTTGGCCTTAAGAACCAAGGCGCTACCTGCTATCTCAACTCACTCCTTCAATCCCTATACTTCACGAACGCTTTTCGCAAGGTACGCCATGTTTCTGTACAGAAAGAAAGCCACCATCTAACTCTCGCAGGCAGTGTACCAAATACCTACAGAAGCCGAATCTGATCGAAAGACAGCAAACAGCGCCTGGGCTCTTCAAAGACTCTTCTACATGTTACAAAGCTACGAAGAAGCTGTTTCGACCCAGGAGCTAACAGCTTCTTTCGGTTGGGAGACCAAGCACATCTTTGAGCAACAAGACGTCCAGGAGCTTTCAAGAATCCTTATGGAACGTATGGAGGAGCGAATGAAGGGCACTGATGCTGAGAACGCATTAGCAAATATGTTCGTGGGCAAAATGAAAACCTACATATCCTGCATCAACGTCGATTATGAATCGTCGCGAATAGAGGACTTTTGGGATATCCAACTGAACGTCAGTGGGAATAAGAGCCTGGACGAAAGCTTCAAGGACTACATCCAGGTAGAGACCATGGAGGGCGAGAACAAATATTTCGCAGAAGGGTATGGCCTGCAAGACGCCAAGAAGGGTGTGATCTTCGAAAGCTTCCCTCAAGTTCTCCACCTCCAACTGAAGCGCTTTGAATATGATATCAACCGTGATGCAATGATGAAGGTCAATGACCGCTACGAATTCCCTGAGATCTTTGACGCTTCACCCTATCTATCAAACAGTGCAGACAAATCTGAACCATATGTCTACCAACTCCACGGCGTGCTCGTGCACAGTGGTGACTTCAACGCTGGACATTACTACGCCTTCTTGAAGCCGACTGCGAACGGACATTTTTACAAATTCGACGACGATAGAGTGACGCGAGCAACCTTGAAGGAGGCATTGGAAGAAAATTTCGGTGGTGATTACGCGAAACTCAATGGCAATGTTGGCGTCCGAAATCCATACACGCGGACTCTATCAACCAAGCGATCGATGAGCGCTTACATGCTCGTCTACATTCGTCAAAGCCGTGTGCAGAGTATACTACACGAGGTATCTGCGGAGGACACACCCCCCCACCTTGGTTGGTTGGCTTTAAATTTATGTTTTGACATTTACTAACAGGCAATAGCAAAACAACTCAATGAGGAGCGAGAAGCTGCTGAGCTTCGGCGGAAAGAACGTGAAGAGCAACACCTATATCTCTCGATCGGCGTGGTTACCGAAGATAACTTCAAAGCACATCAAGGTTTCGACCTTACCGATTGGGATCCAGACGAAGCAACGAACTCTACACCGAAAGTCCATCGTGTCTTGAGGACTTCAACCCTAGCAGAGTTCGCCAAGACTTTAGCCGAGAGTCAGCGGCTCCCACCTGAGCAAGTCCGCTTGTGGGTGATGGTAAATCGCCAGAACAAGACTATACGACCAGACCAACCCCTTCCGGAGCCAGAGATGACCATAGACGAGGCTTACAGCAAGTACGGTGGCCGGGATAAGAGCTTCCGGCTGTTCCTAGAAAGGGCCTCGCAGATCGAAGCAGGGAAATCCATGTGGTCAGATATACAACCACCAAACACCACCAACAATCAGCCGATGCTGATATTCCTCAAATACTTTGACGCCGAGGCGCAGACTCTGAAGGGCGCTGGTCACATCTATGTCAAGAAGCAGTGTAAGGTTGCGGAAATGGTACCCATGATACTGCAGCTTATGGGCTTGTCACATGGCCCAAACGCTTTGTCCAATGGCGTTACGAATGGTACACCTTCACCACCCTCGCTCGCACTCTATGAGGAAATCAAGCATTCGATGATTGAGCCAATGAAGCCGAAATCCACCTTACATCAAGCCGAAATCCAAGATGGTGACATTGTCTGTTTTCAACAGGTTTTGTCAGAAAAAGAAGCCTTGGGTGTTGCGCAGGCTGGCGGCTACACTGACGCCAGAGAGTTCTACGATTACCTACTGAATCGCAAAACCGTCAGCTTCTCTCCCAAATTTCCCACTGAGAGTGACAGCGACATTTTCAAGATCGATCTCAGTCGAAAAATGTCGTATGAGCAATTCTCAGCGAAGGTTGGCGAATACCTGAAGGTCGACCCGACACACCTCCGCTTTTCGACTGTCAACTCCACCACGGGCAAGGTCAAGAACCCCGTAAAGCGGAATGCAAACCAGAACCTGTATCAAATACTGAGTCCGCAATTTGGAACATATACCAACAACAATCAGCGCGACGATGCGTTGTATTACGAAATTCTGGACATGAGCCTCAGCGAAATGGATACGAAGAAGAGCCTGAAGATCAGTTGGGTCACTGAAGGAATGTCCAGAGAGGTTTGTGATTTGACCAGTCTGTTTCATACCTGTAAGCTGACGTGATCTGTAGGAGTTCTTCGAGGTCCTCGTGCCCAAATCGGGCACTGTACGCGACCTCCACCAGGGTCTGCAACAAAAGGCCAAACTTGACGACGAGACCACACAGAGAGTGCGGATATACGAAGTGCGCGCAAACAAAGTGTACAAAGAGCTTCTCCCAGATGATCACGTGGCGGTCCTCTCCGATTTTGCGGGACTGTACGCGGAAAAGATGCCCGAAGAAGAGCAATACGCTGATAGGAGAGATTTTGTCGACTGCTTTCACTTCGAAAAGGAGCCAAGCAAGCCGCATGGTATTCCTTTCAAGTTCCTCGTCAAATCTGTGAGTGATCACGCAAGTGTCAAAAAGCTGGGCTGGTATTGACAAAGCACAGGACGAGACATTCAAGGATACCAAATCGCGCCTGTCGAAGCGAATCGGCATCAAAGGCAAACAGTTCGACAAGATCAAATTTGCCATCATCCAGCGGTCTATCTATTCCAAGCCGACCTATCTGAACGATGGTGAGTTCGGTCTTTTCACCCTTATCATTACGCTCTACGCATCAGGATTGCAATAGCTAACGCAACAGTGCAGATAACATTCTCTCCGAAGCCATCGGCAGCCCGGATGACCAACTCGGCCTCGATCATGTAAATAGATCCAAAGGACTTGGAGGCAAAGGTGATTCGATATTTATCCGGTGATCATCTGCCCGCCTACTGTATTTACAGCACTCTGCAGATTGCTTTTGGAGCGAGCATCATGAGCTGGTGCTTTCTTATTTTTGGAGTCTGGGAAAAGGAGGATCTCCTTGCTCCCGTGCCCAGGGCAGGAGAAACAGCATGGCATGGGAAATGAAAGTATGGCTCAGTATGAATCATACGTCCATCGAAATGATAGTTGTTTGTACACTAGAATGTAGCGTGCATCGATTGAGAGAGACTTTGTGAATGTGGATCGGATCAACATCTCATGTGCAGTGCTCTGATTGGCGTATTTCGCTCCGGTACTTGACATTCTTGTTCACTAACAACTGGATCGCAAAGTCCATCCTCTCCCGGCCCACACGCCCATACCGGGAAAGTCATGTAACACCAGGCTCTTCCAGGAGACAATGAGCCCCTGAAGGGAAGCTTTGCAATCCAGCAGCTCGGTTACATTCGCTTCTGATCTCGGACCTGGTTTGCATCAAAATTGGCCGATATGCCCCGTGGATGACGGGGACCCGCCCATCTTGATGACATCAACCTCCCATCACGGGCTCAACGATG
The DNA here is from genome assembly GCF_014066305.1 of Letharia columbiana. Classification (NCBI taxonomy): domain Eukaryota; kingdom Fungi; phylum Ascomycota; class Lecanoromycetes; order Lecanorales; family Parmeliaceae; genus Letharia; species Letharia columbiana. The sequence goes on along the minus strand of NW_023501128.1, from coordinate 24,813 downwards.
ATATGCACATCATGAGCATTACGTGAGATATTCAGTGATCAGCATGTACATCAGGCTCCCCGGTTGCAGCATTATTCTACGTCACGTCCCTGGTCTGAATTTGTCCGTGCCGTCCTTGTATCCGCGACGCATGAAGGTATCCAAGGTTACAAAGGTCTTCAGACGCACGTGATTTGTAGGTGGTCTTTGTCATGGCGTTTTTTTGGAAGCCGGCATGCCGGAAACCGGCTTCTCTACCAGTACCTACGGCGCGATGGTTGCTCGGTTGAACGATCTTATTGGCTTCGGTGCCGAGGCATTCGTGAAATACACCATGGTTGTCACGATGTTACTTTTTTGACGCACGACGCCATGCTGACGCGAGGATTTGACGAGCGGCATCTCATCGCGAGCGAGAGTTGATCGGGGACAGAAGGACGTGCGATTTGGAACTGGGGAAAGGTCCAAGCAGGGCATGCGCAGATGCTCTGAACATCATTGTCGTTATTGGATGCAACCAAGCATCGGTAGTTGTACACTTTTCATTGACTTTTTCTCTTCTCAAAAGACTACGGTCTAGGTACGTCTGAAGTTATAGTTACAGCTGCAATCCCTGACATTCTCATCAAGAGTAAAAACTTAATAACCGCCCTGCGGCTCCGACCCGATCAGGCGGTAATGTTGGTAGAAGGTGAAATGCCGTGTTACGAGTAGAATGAATATATGCGAAAAGTCATTTATGCAATGTGCCTATCGAAGTGGATGGTTGAAAGGCGAGGTAGGTAGGTGAAGAGGGCTGTGGTGACTATTGGAATGCTGCGAGAGATGTTAGCGTTTTAATCGTATCTGTGTGGAGCAAGGAAAGAGGAAGTACCTGGGCTCAAAGGCTTCACTTTTTATCGTAAGAAGTAACGCCGACCGAAGCACTGGCAAGAGGGGCTGGTACTACCGCCGAATTCTGGGCCACCTTCTTTGGGGTCCCAGTAGAGCCAGCGCCCGCTACGCCCGAGACACCCACCTTCTTCTTCTTCCCATCCAACTTCTTTGGAGTCCCAGTAGAGCCAGCGCCCGATACACCCGTAGGCAGAAAGCCGCCAGGGGGCAGGATGCCGGCAGGGATAGAGGCGGTAGCGCTTGGCTCTGGACCTGTTGGTCTCTGGTGCCACTTCCCGGGAGGGCCGTGAGGGCCGTGAGGGTGCCACTGAGGACTCGCGAGGACAGCCATGGGGGCTAGGACGGCCACGAAGATGGCGAGGGAGGATAGATGCATCTTGAGTTGTTGTTGTGGGATAGAAGAGGCGGTTGAGATTCGATAGGGGGGTAAGACAAGGATGGTTTGATGTGAATGAAAGTAATTTCGATCAACGAAAGGCTGTTTGTGGAGGGTCGAATGAAAAGATTGTGATGATGAGAAAGAAGTCAGCATGGCGAGACCAGTTCTTATACTGGCCAGGGCCACAGGCGTTCCTGCAGCAAATTACCTGTACCCGAAGTACCCTCTCCAGCTTCAATCACCCCAGAGCTGGTTGGCTCGAAGGTTTCGGATACATGTCACACGAAACCATAGTCAGTGACGATGAGCAGAACCGGTCGTGCCGGGATGTGGGGCACGTCAAGCATCATGTTGAGCCATCGTTTACATGGCGTTGCGGGCCGAAGGTGTACGAAGATCGCTGCGATCAGCAAGCTCGGACTTGACCAATGCTCGTAGATTGCCACGCGCGCAGGGGAATATCAACTCTTCAAGAGGCGTTTCAAAACCATGACCTCCTTCGGGATCACCCTAGCGTCAAATGCGAAACGACATTAATGAGACATCCTTGTATTCCTTCACACACCATGAAGATTTTGCTCGAAACCCCGAACGAATCAGACATGGGACACATCAATGTGGCACAAGAGACCGCCGTCTCAGCCATTTGTGCGTTTTTCAAGCCATTTAACCAACGTACGGCGTTCATACAGAAAACCTCCACCAGACTGTTGAAAAATAGTATCGCAATGATGAATGCAAAACCATACGCTTTGCAGCAGTGACAGAAGTAGATGAGGAAGACAAGGTAGTCGGACTCGATGGCGTATTCCGTGTGGTCCAAGTGGCCGGCGGCAAGCCCGGCTTGTCATGTTTTGATTGGATTACCCTTATCATTACATATCATTGGTAACTTGGAGATAGAGTACGTATGCCCACTTCGGGCGCCTAGGATTTTGCACACGAAAGGATTATGGGAATAGTGAATGATGATCGATGGCTGAGAAGAAAGGCAATGAAATTAACAGGACCTCTGATCAGGGAGAGTTCCGCATCCTAAATTGAGGATTTAGGCAGGTCAATGCATTATTATGATTGGTGTAGTCACCACCATTTACTTTACACGGCACATCCAGAGAACTCATGATTAAGGTATTTGTATTCATTGAGCAGGGTGAAGGTAGCCCCGAACGGATACGGTACTCGTAATAAAGTGGTAAAGTGGTAAAGTGGTAAAGTGGTAAAGTGGTAAAGGTATGCCAGCCGAGACTCTTATGCACTGTACTTTAACGCTGGATGCATAAAGTAATGCATGCTGAAGGCTGAAGCTCAGACCTACTCTACTCGCTTGCGGCGTGAAGCCGCTTAGCGTGTCGACCCACTCATCCCACCATAAAGTAGGATGTACTCTACAATTCAGGGGCTCAACCCTCCAGCCAAGACATCGTGGTCCCCAGGCGCCAGACGATAGGACAAAAGAAACACCCGGAGTGGCGATATCACGTTATATGTTACTAATATTGTATGTATCATTGGGCCGAACACGTAGATAATTGATCCTTTGCTGGAAAAAGGGAAGCTCCCCGCGACGAAAACATGCAGAGTCGAAGATAGTGACACATGGAGGAACGACTCAGAAAGTCCACGATCCCTTAATCTTCCCCAGGTCCAGGTCGAGTTAACGTGAAACAACCTGCTAATAACGGTGACAGAAAGTCTAGCCCGCATGCACTACTACTGTGTTTGCTGCAGGCTCACAGACACCAGTCACATCCAGATATTCTGGGGTACTCCATAGGTATAGAGACATGTGCTCTCGCGACTGACCATTAGAGCGGTACATTATTCCAGACAACATACAATGTGATCAAGTCAACCTCCCATCTTTCTCTAATCCACTTTTTCGAGACATGTCCTCTTGCCCGTCTCCATAAACCCAGTATTGGGCACCCAATCCTACATCACAGCAGGCTTGAAAAATACCGCACAGCTTGAACGCCCATGGCACCTTCCCAGGTTCCGACATGAAGAAGAACCCCATCTTCATTGCATCTCCTAAGAGCCAATTCACCAATACCGACAACCGGAATCCTTTACAGGAGTGAGCGCGTTGATTGGAGAAAATTTGTGGAAGCGGAAGCACCGCTTCGATTGCAAGCCCAACGTAGCCGATGATGTTAGTGTAGACAGAGGCAGCGATAGGCCGAACGAAGGCATGCATGACGAGCAAAGAGAGGGTCAAGCCGAGAAGGTATTCCCAGTACCTGGAAGGCCGAAGAGTTAGCATTCGGATGTTCCCGCTTCCTCGTCGTGGTCTTCGTGATCCTCAATCCGAACTTGGAAAGTGGAATACCCGAAAGAACGCACTCACGGTCGCTGCGCCCTCCATCTCCAAAAACCCCATGGTCTGCCCGGCTCCATAGTCTTGAAAGGTCCCTCTCCCCGCCATGGAGGCCTATTGTCCAGCGCAACTTTCAGCAGTACCACTTGTACAGCCACCATGATTACAGCTTGTATGAGAAGAGCAAGGTCATAACGGGCGCCAGGCCAATAGAAGATCTTCAAGATCGATGCTGTAAGCATGATCAAAGGGATGTCGAGAGAGAAACCAGTAGACGTGCGATTTCGGTGGATGGAAAGAATCTGATCAGTGTACGATGTAAGAGGAGAGAATATGAGACTGTGTAGATGAGAGGTCAGTGATCATACCGCATGAGGCAGCTGGGAGGGGAGACATACAAGAGAGGAGTGAAGGAAGAAATCAACGTTGCGACAAATGCCATAATGGGAGCAACGAAAAGCTGCTCAATACTCGATACGCAGTGACGGTTATGACAGTCATTGTATGGACATAGTTGGGTAGAAGAGGTAAATCCAGATGAAAGAGCTGTGGGCCGATGGGACAGATGGCAAACTTGGAGCCCCACGACTGGTAGACAACAGACTGTTCAGGTTGGATTGAAATGGCGAAGGTGTCGCACCGTATAGGCCAGATGCTTTCAAGATTGTCAAGTCGCCATTGAGCTCCGTATTGACAGAGATGGCGAGCACTGGACGGACACACTGGGTAAAACAACAACACTGAACCGGAACATGATTCCAGATTTTCCTCTCCAGAATGACTAAGCAGCTTTAGGATCTGTGATTGGTGGATTCGCTGCCCACCAAGACACGAGACACGACAACCTCTTACAAGTATACAAGCTCAACAACCACGGTACAGATGATGGTCGAGGACTGCACCGCCAAAGCAGGACAGATCTGGCGCACAGGGGATGATGTCAGGTTAAATTCTACCCTTCCTTCCCAACTTCCATCACGTCCTCCCCTTCCTTCCTCCATTTGCTTCCTTCGTTCCTTCGTTCTTTCGTACCAAACACTCAACCCTCGCAGCAAGAGGCTAGAGCGCTACCGGCATTCAAGCTTTCACTCAAGCTTTTTTTACCGAGGCATGTTTCTGAGAACCGAGCGTTAGGGACAGTTTTGCACGACGGGCGGAACGAGTGATGCCGTGTTGGTGCATGAGTGCATGAGTGCATGAGTGAGTGCATGAATGCATTCATTACCTGAACACCACCGTCCTTCTTTATCCTTCCAAAGAATCCACTGGTGCAGGAATCCAGAAGGGTGAACCTCTTATTTACTTTCGGACATTATCACCCAATCGATCATCTATCTCGCCCTTTTTCGGCCATGTTTACGCAATGCGAAAGAGCCCCTCGAGCCCCTCGAGGGTCCCGCCTAGAAGGCCAAGCCCGCGGTTGGATGCACCCGGCCTCGATCTACCTTAATTTTAAGATTGGCCATCGCTCTCCTCACCACACAAGGCATACAGACATCCACACCTCCCTCCTCGCCGAAACATCTTATCTGAACTTGGAAACCTCTTATCGCATCAGCTTTCTGCACTCTCCACTATGTATGGCAGGGCAATCTCTGCAATGGCCCAGCTTGCCGGTTTGCCCTCATAGCTACCGGCGGTGTCCGTAATTCGTGACGTGATATGTGTGGACAAGGGCGTCAGGGGCACCAAGGGTAGGCCGACGATATGTCAACATTCATCCTGGCGGAAAGTATTGGCTGGATCGCTCCGGTCACGTCACGAAATGTAGCATCTTGACATCCATCCCTGGGGCATGCGGGCTCCGGTAAAGGTCTGTACACCGTCTACTTGTTGATGCATCGCGGAAGATTGGTGATTTGGATGCCTGTACTCGCAGAATCGTCTTCCCTTCCTTCGATCCCAACGGCTCTTGAAAGACTCTGGCGTTATATTGCTCCTTCCGTGCATTCAAGCGTCTGGGCCGGGCCTACGGTTCTACCTCTCCTAAATGTGGCTAGAAACCATGTGGACGAGTGGGGACAGCAGACTCGCAAAGCATCTTTAAGCGCCTTTTGCAAGGATTACTTGTTCATTGGATGATCATGGTGCCAACGCTCCAATCCCATCACTCTGGTCATGATTTTTTTCGGCATATAGAACATACAACTTCGTCGTTACCCTTCGGCACCGTCCCTCCTTCTACTACACCAACTCTGTAGGTGACAACGCTCTTTCAATATCCACATTCCTTTCGAAGCTTGACAACTACCCAACATTCTGAGGTCTCTTTTTCGCAGCTTGAAGCTTGCTTTCCGTTTTTTTCACTTCTAGGGTCAACTTCTACACTACATACTCATCATTTTTCGCAAACAATCCTCCTCGGAGACCTTTCCTACAAAATGAGGAATCATCGGATCTTCGCTCTACTCTTCGCCCTTGCCGGTCCCTGGCAGGTCACTGCTCAGAGGGAACATCGATGGTCCACATTCAGCGAAGTGGAAACCCCAACTTCAGGTATACTGCGTTGATGGCTCCTGCCGCCTTGGAAGCCTATTATCACACAGCATGCTGACTCCAACACGCTTTAGGATCACCTATCACGGTCCAAACATCGGCGGTGATCACGATTGCTTCCAATCCGGTAGCTACTCCCATGACGACTGCTTTGTCCGTGGAGAAGTCGCAAGGTGCCGTACTTCAGAACGCTACCATACCGGCCTCCGCTATCAGTGTAGCGCCAGCACCTATCAATGCTGGCGTCATGACTATAGCCATTCACAATTACTGGACGGCCCCATTATCGGTCTCGTACTTCCAAAACAGCGACTCCCCAAGCGCCGTCGGTGCCCCAAAGCCAGCTCCGCTAGGAACAACTACACAGGTAGTGTTGCCCACAAACTGGGCTGGCAGAATCGTCATTGGGAAGACCACCGACGCCGACGGCAGCAAGATCGGTACGTACATTTCGGAGCTGATTATTCCCAATCTGTAGTAAGATCGAGTCACAAGACATGTCTCGGGAGCAAAAAGACCTTTTGACTCCCGAGACCTGTCTAATGCTGCCTCGAATAGGTTTTGCTGACTCCGAAATCTGTGTAGAAGGCAGCACCACGGTATGGAACGATATCGACGTCAGCTACGTTGACGGTTTCTCCGTACCGATCGTCTGCTCGAACGCCACTGCGCCCGTCACTGGCTGCAACATCAACCTATGGGACGTTAGCGGGCCTTGCAATAATACCGTCGGTGAAGATGCCGTATGCCTGAACCCTATGCAGGGAGTCCCCAATGGGCCAGCCGATCCTTGGTTTTTGCCGTGCCAAGGTGTCGCCTACACTTTCCCCAACGACAATGTCGCGAATGATGGAAATACTGGAACATCAAATGTCTCATGCTGCATTGGGACCGAGGAGATGGGCTGCAGGGCGCCAGCTATGCAGGGAAAGGGCAATGACCAGGCGTCGAAGCGGGCGTTGCAGGCACCAGAGAAGCCGCTTGGGTTGGAAAAGGCGGTGAAGCATGATAAAGGAGATTCCGCATTGCGACATGCGCACAGCCATCTCAAGAAACATGTTGACCGGGCGAGGTTCCGCGAGCGAGCCTTTTAGAGGGCAAACGAGAGATTTCATGGTCAAGCAGTATAGAGGATGTCATTGGTTTTGTATCTATTTCAATTCTCTAGAAATATCTGGCGGGACTAGATAGCACGTTTCGGCAATAGAAGCCTTGAACTTGTTTCAAGCTTTTTTGCCTCTTTGATGTTTCCCTGATATCACTACTGTTCGTACGGCTACCTGGTTCGCTCCTTGAATCTACGGAGGTTGACAACCGACCTGAACGCCAAGATTTCTGTGCCAAGATCTCGGATAACGCCCGGCCTAAAGGGTTACCCAGACACTGCGCTTAAAGCTTCGGCAATTTACCTGGCATGAGCCTAGCTTCAAAGCTTGGCAATGTTCTCTGGGGTCCCTCGCTACGGGGCTGCCTTCCGAAGGTAGGGTTAGGGCTGTGACTAGTGCCGTCCAGGACTTTTGGTGTCAACCTCCGTACAAGGCCCAGGAAACATCCCGACACATGAATTTCGTTCATCCGCAGTCTTGATATCTGGCAATCACAAATCCTATCGTTGGAAGACAAGCTCTAGAAATATTGCTAACATACTGTATCATATTTCCTGAGCTAGCCTGAGTCTCGTCTGCGACGAAGTGCGACGGAGTTCGGACGACGGCATGGCAATAGCTTATACCATCTGAGGGTAGATGATTGAAGAAATTGATGTAGCCAACCCTAAGCTCCATAGTTCTCACGAGAAATCACAACCGTGGTGTATCAGACCGCCGTGGAAGACCGAAATAAATAGAGTATTATGGATCAAAGACAAAAAAGAAAAGACCGCTGAGCCTCCTGCCCATTTGTATGCTTTTTGAGCTCGATATCCTTGAAGAGCAAGAATGACATAGGCAAAACCCGTAGAGATATGATCATCATACCTCCTCAGACTCAAAAGACCTGGTTTTATTCGTTGAAGTCTACCTACTTGTGTGATTCCTAAGTTCAAGAGATTGAGGTGAGTTGGCTTCCGCGAAACTGCGTTCGACTGAATGCTACTTCCGCTGTGGAGACCCAGATTCATGAGGCCCAAGCCGCCTGTCGGTAATCATAAAGCATTTCAGGCTTACGCAGACAATGTGTACAGTCTGTGGCTTCTCAAGGGTTGAAAATCCGCCATGCCACAGCTCGGGCTTCCAAGACCATGCTGCATGAGAGTGGCGACCAGGAAATAGTAGTATACGTCTCTACTCGCACACAGTACACAAGATCATCTGATCAAAAGTGACGAATGACATGATTTGGAAGCATAGCCATCTAGGACAGACAAGCAACATAAGCTCTGGCGTTCGTCGGCGCTGTGTAAGCCTCTGACCTGCGTATGCGACTTCGTCAACCGCATCAATGAGCGATCAAATTCCCTTGCGCTCTGATAGCAGATTCTGTCCTCGATTGACCGTTGGACTTTCAGACGACCGTCGCAACGCAGACCAATCAAGCTTGTATCTTGAAAATTAAGCACTGTGTTTCTCCCGAATCGTCTAAAGAAGATGCTTCTTTCAGAAGCTGTTCACTACACCTACAAGACAGCAAATGCTGCCTAGATCACCTAGGACACCGCCAATGCCATGTCTCAAATGTTAATAGGCAGTCTGCCTCGGGGCTTCCGTTTCCACTGTCCTGGCAATTGCCAGCTGTAGGAAAAATCAGCGAAGTTCAACGATGTCAATGAGAGACTTACGGCCGGACAGCCAAGAGCAATGACACTGAGTGAAATTTGTGCACACAAAGGTCAAGGATAGATAACATGGTGCCCACCCAGCATGGAGAATGTAGCTGTCCCGAAGCATCTATGGAAGAAAGTATGCTCAGCTGATCAAAACGATTAGGTTAGTGGCCTCCTTGATTATGCGGAACAATTGACTGATGCTGAGAAGCGACGATAGTGGGACAAGATTCGATGGAGACGTCTGGAAGACTCCAAAGGTAGCGCAAGTCATAGCGTTTGGAGAATAATTTCAGAGCATCGACCAATGTCTTCTAGCGCGACAGATCGTTGTGTGCAAGAGCAAATTGATGCCGCCAACCTTTTTGGGGGTTCTTCTACGTCTCAAGCCAAGATGACAGCGTGTCATGGTTGGCAGACATCACAGCCAGGAATATCTTCATGTACCGAGGCAGGTATGCCTTCTTGTGCTTTCTTCAAGGCTGGGAGCATTAGGCAACACTATCAGCAGATAGTAGGATCGCTTTCTCATGGCAGATTTGGCGGTTGGATTAGCTGACAAATGCCTAGACTATACTGTAAAGTGGCGGGATGCATCATCAGATGCACTGCAGCAGGAATGAAAAAGTCCAAAAACGATTAAATGGCATTCCGGAAAGACCTGGTCAGTGGACGTTGGATCTCGCACCATATTACGTTTTTACAAAATCCTTATGCGTAATTAGTGTCATCTAGAAGGACGGGAACCAAGGAACTCTTTGGGATCGGAGGACGCGCATGACATTGAAATTTGTTATGCATGCGTTCCGAGCACTTATAAGTCCAATTATTCAGTCATAGAAGGCAGGTTCAGAGATGATTCCAAAAATAAGGCAATTTTTCGTGGTGAATGAGCGTGATGTATACTTCCGGCTCTTGAGACTCGAGAACAATGCGATCTTGTGAGTATCCTGGGTTTCAAGCCTTTAATTTTCAACGTCTTGAGGCTTGAAGAACAAGCGTACGGAAGTAAAATGCTGGAATTTGAGCAGACCTTGGAGTCTCTTGATACTGAGATGGAAACCCCTGAAAACTTGCTTTAGTACGTAAAAGTACAACGAGAAACGGGCTATTATCTATAGTTGGGTACTCAGATACTGGCGAGGTCAGCAGCGAAGAGCAGCTGGTTTACTTAAGTCATACGCCGAAAGAAGCCGAAAGAATATAATGTTACGATCAATCCTTCAGTCCTACTTCCAAGTCAACGTGTACCTGAAGCGAATTCAAATGCACGTACAGAAAAGGTGGGGTGTGTGCTTGCTTGACTGGATCAAAGCTATTCCTTGACGAAGTCACAAACCATTTTGATGATAGCCTGCCTGTTCGCCCTTTTTGTTCCACACATTCAGCCTCTGTACGAACTCCCTCCCACCGGAAAGCTCTTCAAAACCCCATATGGTCCTCACCGTCCACTTCTTATCAGAATTTTCCCCCTCCGCGAGGATGAGTCTGCCATCGCCTTCCTCCCAATCCTCACCTACATCTGTCATCGTCTGCTTGACTTGGCTTCAATCTACCCACAAACTTCTCCCTGTCACATCACCATACAAAGCGTCCTTCTCAGTGCGCCATTCGTTGTCCAACAGGTACTGCTGGCTAGTCCCTGGGATGGATGCGGCTGTTGCGTACTGACTGAAAATGTATCGGTTGGCCTTGGGCTATCGGATTTTAACCTTTGTAGAAGTAGACGAAGCGGCTTTTCCAAGTAAGCCATAAATCCCTTAGACTGCGAAGACGGGCGAGATGTCGTCGGAGAGGGGTTTGTTGAAATTCCACGTTCCAGCCAGATCCTGGAGTGTCATGTGAGGTGGCGCTGCCATCGCGATGAGCTGCTTTCTTGAGCGATTTGCCAAACGCGAGAGCAATTCGCTTGCAGGGTATTGAAGAGAAGCAGCGTTAAGATGTGAAGGGATCGTCCATGCGCTCCACTTTTCGTTATCATCATCAAGGACTCTCCATGCCTTGCGACGGACCCAGATTTGGAACCCTCGCTTTATTCCCAGCGCTACGAACAACAGGGCAGCAAAACCACGGCATCTTCTCACATCATCAGAAACAATGTGAAAACATTGATACGTTTATGACAGGACATCAGTGCGCTTGACTCGATTGGAGGAAAGAGGCGCGTTAAGCGCTGCCCCTCCTTACTGCTGGTGCTGGGAGTGGGACGAAGCTGAGGAAACAGCACCGGAAAAACATCTCTATGAGCCTCATGGCTCTAGCAGCAGCATGATATGGATATAAATTGGGAACACCATTGTGAACGCTTTTCTAAGCTCTACTACAACTACGGGACGCACTTTTTTCCGTGGCGGCCTCCGGGCAATGCCTGCCGCAAACCCGCACTTCATGGCAGGACACTCGTCGAAGCTTGTGTCCTTCCAGCTATCGAGACCACAGTCCGACAAGGATCGGCCCAGAGTTGGCCGTCTCACCTTCCAAGGCCGCAATCCAATTGATACTCCTCATTATGTGGCTGTCAGCTCACGAGGAGCTGTACCTCATCTCTCTCAAGACATGACGAGAGACAACACAGCGATTCGTGCCCTGTATACGGCTGTTGAGGAATGTGAGTAGCTCGAAACCTCTGCGGACATCTCCTCCAAGTACTGACGAGCGAGCTCTTACTGGAGCCCGCAAGTTGTAGAGAAAGCATTCCATCAATCACAAGTCCCACCAGTCTTCAACTTCCCTGCCTCTTCTGACGAATCACCTTTGCGGAAGTTCATTGCTCTCCAGAAAGATGCTCTGCTTATTCTTGGTACTCGACGGGTACCACCGTTACCATGTCCGGCCTCGAGTACCTCTAGCGCTATATCAATCATCACCTCACTAGGCGTTGGTATGCTGGAGTACACCGACTACGCAGAAGCGGTTCAAAAACTCCGGCCGGATATAGTTTTGGCTATGGGAGATGTGCTGTTCGGACACAAGCCGGGCATGAAACGGAAGGTTGTGATGGGTGATAGGACGCTCGCTTGGTTGAAGGAACTGATATCTGCGATGGAAAACGAGGAGGATGGCACACCAAGGACCGCATTGTTCGCGCCAATCCTACCCATTGAGGCCGAGCAGCAAAATTACTACCTAGGCGCTCTTCAGGACGAGCTCAGAGACAGCGTGTCTGGGCTTGTTCTCTACGATGCTGCCTCCGTTGATGCTATTCCTGACAACCTGCGTGGCCTCCCTCGATTGTCTTTGGGTGATGCCACAAGCCCCCACAAGTTGCTGGATGCCATGGCCTTGGGAATGGATGCTTTCACTATACCATTCATCACTGACGTCACAGATGCTGGGATTGCCTTGGATTTCTCCTTCCCGGCTCAGAGTAATGCCAATTTCGAGGGACGATTGCCTCTCGGCATAGACATGTGGTCCTCTACGTTTGCCAATGATATCTCTCCACTTCTAACGGACTGTCCATGCTATACTTGCACGAACCACCACAAAGCCTTTGTCCAACATCTCTTGAATGCAAAAGAGATGCTAGGTTGGGTACTACTACAGTTGCACAACCACCACATCATTGACGAATTCTTCGCCGGGGCTCGCGATAGCATACAAAGCGGATCCTTTGAGGGCGACCGAGTATTGTTCGAGAAAATCTATGCAGCAGAGCTACCAGCGAAAACGGGGCAGGGTCCGAGGTAAGTACAGCGTTCTTACCCTGAAGCTCATGTATGCTGATGATCTACAGAGTCAGGGGCTACCAGTTCAGGTCTGAGGGCAAGGGCGGACCTCGCAAGAATCCAATTGCGTACCGGCCGCTTGACGATGGAAAAGAAAAACTCGCCGAGGCCGCCTTGCCAAGCCCCGACGCCGATGCTGAGCATCTAGAAGAGCAAGGATTTGCGGAGAAGGTGAAATGATAGCCCCCTCGGCCCCCGGAATGATGTCACAAAACCCCCCCCCCACCCTTATTCGCTTTGGTATTCGAGTCTTACTCGCTGTACCACACTCGCAAGTCTGTCCTTCTGTCTAGGCTTTTTGGCATATGAATGGCGTTATTAGCAAGATGAGGCAAACGGTGCAAAGCCCTCCACAAGAAGTATCAGCAGAAAGGGTGCAATTGCTAGTCAGAAGAAAGCCACGTACTGACGCCCTTCAACTGTTAATCTTGCGAGCTCCATAGTCTACCATCCTAAGGAAACCCGTGGCACTTCAGACACGCAGCCAGAGAACCAGCAAAGTCAATAGGCACCGGTCTCTCAGAGGATCTACGATGGAGGGCCTCAAGCCCAGAGACTTCAGTCAATAAACACAAGCACTTCAATAAATCCTAACTGATTGAAACAACACATCACTCTTCTCGCTGAAATCCCGCGATGCTTCTGGTAATCTTACCATCAAACCCGCCAGATTACGCTGAACTTCGTTTCCAATATTTGTTCCACACTTTAAACCTCTTTGATGGCGTTCACATGTTGCCCACCCTTTATATTTGTAACTCTCTTGACCGGTCATGGCAGAGGTGCCCAGAACTATGATATCCACCATCCCCATAAACACACTCAAACCCCCTCAGGATCCAACTCCGTTCTTGTACAAATCCTCTCCTCTCTTCTCATTATTCCCTCATCGCTGTCCTTATCTTGTTACAGATACGGAAATTTCATACTAAACTTTTCAAATACTCTCAAAATGAAAAACATTATCTCAATCGCCGTCCTTGCTGGCCTGACCACGGCCTATAGTGGCGACCTAACCTATTACGCCGCTGGTGTCGGATCCTGCGGTGTCACGAACACCGACAGTGACGCCATCGTCGCCCTCTCTCTTCCCATGGTATGTATCTTGGGGCCAAGTTTTCAGTACCCCGGACCAATGCCGGAGTTCCAAGACGTGCTCCGGGAGCAACAAACGGCTCTCAATACCTCTCCGATATGTGTCATTTTCGGGCCTTTGCCTTGTGGAAGGAAAGCTGACCCCGAAACGTTTACAGATGGCCAACGGCGGCAACCCAAACACCAATCCCAAATGTGGGTCGAAAATCAGCATTCACAACCCCACTTCCGGTCAGACAGCCCAGGCTACCGTGGTCGACTCGTGCGCGGGGTGTGCCATGTATGATATTGACGTCTCGGGGTCCCTGTTTACGACACTGGCGGGAGGACTTTCGGCAGGCAGGGTGTCGGTGGACTGGGGTGGGCATACCACTCGGTGGCTGGAGACTCTGTGCGGAGAGAGCTGACTGCCGAACAGAATTCCAAGGGCAGGTACCCAAGCTCAAAGAGCGACGGAAGAATCGTCTCTGTTGGGGCAGCTGGATATGCTAAGGGGAGACCGGTTTGGGATGGCCGGGATCACGGGAAATGGTCATTGAACTCTGCCCCCTTCAATTCATGCCGTGTATTTACCACGAAGCAACACCACCGCTAATTAACCACCAACCCTTTTCCACTTCAACATTTCTCATGTTCAAGGCCGCTAGTTGGAGAGACTCGCCTACCCCGACGGCTGTCGTTAAGGGACGCCCAACTCTTCAACCCGTTCCGTTTTCAAAGCCCTGCCCAGCGCTGCTCGAATGCTTCTTGTTCCATCAATCCTTCCGATCCCATTCTCCACGTTATCGATGCTCTTTGTGAATTCCTCTCCTACATTGTTGAAGCCAGATCAGTCGCCTCACTCAGCTCATGTCGACGAGCCCTCACCTCGTTCTACGACGAACCAAACATTCAATTCTCCCGAGCAGACACCGCAGACACCGATTGAGGTTCTCTACAGCATCCTCAACCACAAGGTAGCCCCTTACCGCTGCTTCAGAGAGGGATGGGCTAGCCAGGTATCGTTGTCCATCGGGCTTTCGTACAGTTGCGCTCGAGGCCGACCTCGCTTTGAAAAATCGTTTGAGAGATAATGAATCTGCAACAGAGTAACACAGTAAGAGGGTAGAACTCAAGCATGTTCGGCAAGGCTGTGCGACGGAGAACAAAGGGTCCTCGAGCATGGTTCGGAAAGCATCCAGGCATGGCAACCAAATCGCAGCCAAAGGCACACCGGTGCACTGCCTGTGCGGTAGACTAGGTCATTATTCAGCTGTACGGGGCTGTCTTTGCTAACAAGATTATAATGAGCACAGTCTGAAGTCCGAATCGTGTGTGATTTCCATATCTACCGCCATCTAAGATACATAAGTTTCCTCTTCTCATCATCATATGCATGCCGTCTTGCAGTGATAGCACCATTTAAAAATAGCACCGTAGCTCAATAGAATACAATGTGGTCCTGGGTAGAGCAAGTAGCTAAACCAACCATGGGATGCATGTGTTCAATCGTCATCTCCACGCGGCAACGCCTAGCTTATGATCAAAAAAGCACATCAAAAGTATTACCAAGAAAATGAATTGTATCCCAAAGGTTCTGCCAACCAATTATTTGCGGTATGGCTCATGCACGAAATCATCGAGCACGCCGTCATCCTCATTTTCATGCTCACGGCCTCTGTCTTCTAGTGCTTCTGCAACCTCGTTCCTATGATTGACATCGTCTTCCGGCTGCGTCACGAACTCGTCGAACATGTTGTCCACATTGTCACGTGCCGCAGACTGATGACTGTTCGAGTAGCTATGGTGGGGAGAATTCATGATGCGGTCGTGAGGATGGACATTGTCGTACGGATTGTCGACTGGGCTGAAAAGGTTTGGATCGAGGGCGGAATTGGGATGGGAAAGTGGTGACCGCGGTCCATACCTGGGCGATTCCACGAAGGGCGAATGAGGATGGTGACCGTTTGGGAAGTAGGGGCTGGTGGCAAATGACGGTGACTCAGGAAGCTGGTGAGGATTGTGAGAGGCTGGAACAGGATAATGGGCTGTATATGATGGGTCTGCGTGGGTTGTATTCGATGAGGATACTGGGAACCGTTGGGAGTGAGAGTAAGTCTCTGAGGAATTGTTGGTTGAGGTTGAATGGGATGATCGTGGCCGTTTTGCGGGTGCAAGTGTATGCGGATTCTTCAATTGCGCATCGCTGCCTTTGCGAGCTTTGTTGATGTTGTATGGCTTGGTACGGAACTGCAGAGGCAGCTCTTCCGGAGTGTTCACATTATGCGCCTGCATCAGTTTCTGCTGCTTAGTCGGTCGCGGCTTGCGAGTGGAAAGCGATTGCTCAAGTACTGGAGGAGGCGTAGGAGCGACCGGGGCCCATTTGTGAAGCTCTTGACGAAAGAAGTTAGTTTCAAACCCCAGGAGAATCTCTGCACCCTCGATCTTTCGAAGATAAAAGCGCTGCGTGGTCACTTCTTCCGGGTTGGTCATCACCGGATTGATATAAGGCCGCATGAAGTCTCGAAATGCCTTCGCGGTAGCAATAATTTCCTCCAGTACTTCTTCTTCCTCGGGCTGAAAAGGCAAGTCAGGGATCTCAGCTTGCCAATCCTGAAGGTCTTCAAGCTTGGGACGAGCTGCATCACGAGGTATCTTGACACGATAGTCGCATATCGGGCAGGTGTAATTATCATCTTCTTTGACCTTGCCACGGGCAATTTTGAGGCACTTGCCATGGTACCTATTGGAAAGTCAGCACACACACACCTAAATGAGCATAGCATTTCTCACCATTCGTGACACAATTCGCACTCAAGCATCATGCCAGCTTCAGGTTGACGACACATGCAGAATACGTTCTTCTCAGACTTGACGCCGTCAACGTCTTGCCCTTCAACTGGAGAATTGTCCCTCGATGCAGGTTCCACAGGCATCCTTGGCTTATCGGATAGGTCGTAGCAGTACGAGTTGTGCTCAGCCACGTAGTTCATATGGGCCTGCAAGATATGTAATGGCGCGTTTGCCTTTCCAAACAGCTTCTTCCCTTTCCTCATCCAGTTTTCATGGCGCTTTATCATGGTCTCGAGGTCGAGGGTACCGGTTGGCTTGCTATTGAGCTCAGAGAGGCTCGCGAGAACATTGCATACCACCTTGTACATTGGCCGTTTTCGAAAGTCAGAATCCTTAGAGTCGTTGTATAACTCCCGAATCTTCTTCTGCGCTTCTCTCTGCTTAGCCAATATTGCCTCAACTCGTGCTCGAGTCTCGTTGGTGATAGGCAACGTGTCAGCTTGATTCGCAAGTGCCTCGAGTTGAGGATGATGAATCGGCTCAACAGACATAAGCTCTTGAGCCTTGTTCTCCCAGAGCTCGCCTCGGGTTTGCAAGTCTTTGTAGCGGACAAGAAGCTCGTCATTGTCAGAGATTCCAATGTCTCTTCCTCGCTTCATAAGTGTGGCCACGTCATCCAATGTTTTAAACTTATCCTGCATTTCGCGCGCTTCATCGGTCCATTTCATTTTGTGGATGACAGTCTCTAATTCATCGACTTCCGGAACGTCTACATTGAATGTCTTTCCCAACTCAGCCAGATCGACAAAATCTTGCGTTGGCCGCGATGTCTTGGTCGATAGTGCAGCTTTCGCATCACGCTGGAAGTTTGCGATGTCTTGAGAACGCTGGGCGAGCGTGTCTATTTCAGGGCAGTCAAAAGAAATTTCTTCTGCTTGCGCGAGAAGCTTGTGGATGTTTTCGATCTTCCTCAGCTCCCTATCACGCTCTTCTTGTTCAGCTGCCTTGGCAGAGTTGCTTTTGCGCCATGCTTTTTCATTCTTGCGCCTGTTCTGCTGTTTCCTGGTGATGTAGTTTGTAGCTTCGTCGACCCATTCGTTGCATCTGCCGACAAATGCCTTGAGATCTGGAAGACCAGGTAGTTCCCACGGTATCTTTTCTCCTTCACTCACTAACGAGCGGAGAACCTTGAGCGAGGGTTTTGCTTCATCGTCTAAAGCCTTGTCCAACTTCTCGTGCCAAGCTTCTGGCATATATGCCCGGTCGACGACTTTTTGCACAACGGTGTTTAGAGCATCGTCGGAGAGCCGATACCTGAGCGTGTGGCCAGAGCCTGTGAGGCGTTGCTCTTCACTAGCGTCACAGCACCCGTGGCTACCCGCATGAAGCAAACACATGACTTTAGACGTAGTCTCGCACCGGAAGGAGGAGAGATAACTGTAGGCCTTGCAGTAGGTGCATTGATACTCAATCTCCGGAACATCTTGATCCTGCACTTTGAAGCCGAGAGCACAGCTGTCGCTAGAGTCGACTTTCTCTTCGATCTTGCAGTGGTGAGACTCAATATGATTCTTGTGCCGTTTGAGGAGGTCATGTCTCTGCTGCATTTCACGGTCCCGTAGTCGGATCAGGGCAGGTGCAAGCCACTTCGCTGTTTGTATTGTAGTATCTCGACCAGCCGCTGTCATCAAAAGCTCGTCATGCGAGAAGCACGGCTGTTTCCTAAACTCCTGAAGCCGCTCTACACCTGCTTCACCATAAGGTTCCCAATCTTCTGGCGCAAAGTTGACCGCTTCATTGAAATTGAACCCGTGGTTGAAGCCAGCATGATATGCTTGTGGGAAAGTGATGACGAATTGGCCAGCTCTTTGGTCTAGGGCATACACATTGACACCTGCTTTCTTCAGTCGATCTGGGGGCAACAATGTGACAAGCTGGAACAGTAGATCTGGCTGCGATTCAAAGAGCTCTGGAACAGCTTGCTTCATGGCCTCTTCAAATCGTTCCGCGTCAGCGCCGGGAATGCCATACCAGGTCTTGGTCGCACCAAAGTGCTGGTAATTTGCAGAGTAGCCGTAGTGGTCTTCATTGTGCCAGCAGAATGTGGAAAAGCACATTCCAACGTAGAGCCATGGCACCGTCATACCTGATATATCAGATTTGATATGCCTAAAGAGTGATTCTGGATGCAACGGAAGTATGTTGAGGTTCCACAGGTCCGTCGAGTAGGGATCCCTTGGGTTCTTCTCGATCGTGGGAAAGCCGCTGCCATGTGTGGTCGAATGTATGTCCGCTCCATATTCAACTTCAACTTCTTCGGAAGGGCTCTCGACTAGTCTCCAGAACTCACGTTCCACGTCATCCTCTGTAGCTGTTCGTTTTGCATTCGTTACCGGATCATATGGCATCTTAGGCTCAAAGTAGCTGTCTTTGAAGCGGTGGGCCTTGTCCTGAAATTGTCGCAGAGAATAGATACCACCTTCTTCGAAACCGAAATCTCCTGTGCCAACGAGACAGCGTGGGCAATGCCAGTCGTGAAGCGGATTGATCTTGGCAGGTGGGTCTAAGCAGTTCTGGTGGTAGCCCAATTCGCAGCCATCACAGATCAGCAAACGAGAACGCTCGTCTTTGGTTCCGCAAACTTCGCAGACCTACATGGTCGTTCAGCACTTATAACGAACTGCATTTGCTGAAAAGCTTACCTCTCCCGGCTTCCCATTTTTTCGGTCACCAGACAATCTCGGTGTTGTAGGACGAAGTAAACTCATGTGCGACCCCACAACCGTGGGAGCTGTGTACTCGGTCAGCATCAAATTCATCGAGCACTCAATTCAATGATTTGGATACTAAAATTGATGAACCGCGAAATTACGAACCTTTCTTTGCTCGCTTGCTACGACGCTCATTTTGATCATCGGCGTCAGCACAAGCACCAGAGTCCGTTCCTGATAGTCCATTCAGGCTGTCATGGCTGATTGTGCGCTTCAAGGGGTTGGAAGAGTGACCGTTTGTCAGAGGAGCTGGACTCAGGTAATCGGGAAGATCCTTTGGTGGAGGACCGAAGCTTCCGCTTGAGTTATGGCTGGGGACGCCGAAAAGCCCATTTTCTGACTCTCTTTTTGGCAAAAGAGGAGGTGCATTGACGGCTTGAAAGGACGCTTGAGTGAGGTTTACCGGTGTGAAACCACCAGCATTCACGGCTGTGAAGCCAGAACTAGCTACTGGCTGCGGCTGTTCTGCAGCAGGCGGGCCTGCGTCGAGCGGATCTCCGATCTCTTTGATTGATGCATTCAGAGCAGCGGAAGCTCTGATCGCTGGTGAGTCGTCCCTCATACTTACAGGGGTATGTTGATGAGAATCCTTCATCGACTGATTGGCGGACGAAGGAGTAAAGGGTCCCCCGTGCTCGAACTCAAGCTGTTGCTGTACACCAGGTTTGGCGAGCTTCAGATATTCCTCGTATGGGTGTAGCCACCGTTGATACGAATTTTTCAGCGAGGTCGAGAGAGACGACATGATTTTTCCGCTGTATCCCAAATCTCTTCCGATCTCTGCCCATTTCTTCAGCTTGCAGACCTTCTCGAAGCCACCGCGTTGTGCCACTGCTTTTTTCAACTTGTACAGGTCGAGTGG
Source organism: Letharia columbiana (assembly GCF_014066305.1). Lineage (NCBI taxonomy): Eukaryota > Fungi > Ascomycota > Lecanoromycetes > Lecanorales > Parmeliaceae > Letharia > Letharia columbiana. The sequence continues at coordinate 4,756 of NW_023501128.1, read as the reverse complement.
TCGTTTATCGACGCTGGGAAAGCGATTGAGGTTCATGCCATGTTGTTTGTGAAACTTTGCGAGTTGATCGAGGTAGTTGAGATTGGTCCGGGTTCCTGAGAGGCGTTAGCTCCGTGTCGCAAGCCAATTTTGGTAGCAGAGGCGTGGAGAAAGCTAGGACTTGCCTCCTTCGACTGAATTCAGCTCTTGGCGGCGTGTCTTGAAGAAGAATCTCTGGCTCGGGGTTAGCTACACTTCTCTATGGCCGAACTCTGCCACCTTCTCATCTTCTTCAACATAGTGAAATGCGTACCTCTGAATTGATGGCAAATGCCGGGTTCCACGAGTCTGGCGGTATGATCTTGGCGACTCCGTACTTCTCTCCTTCTGGGCGTATTTTTCTTATGTATGCCATGGGATCTTTGAACTCTTCTTCTGTCGGTCTGAAGGTTGGGGCCTCTTGTAAACCGTGTGGCCTCGTCCTCCTGTGCGATTCCCGAGCAGCGAGCGGGTGTCCGCGCCTCTCGACCGTGGACATGTCCAAGGACGGGGCTCGCCGCTGGCTGAAGGGTATATGGGAAGCATAATTGTGAAATATGCCATTGGTAGTAGGTGGGTTTAGATTGACTTGGAAGCTCCCAGTCGAAGGTAATTGAGATGCAGCTGGTGTCGGCGTGGGATTACCTCCACTTGAAGGAGGCACCACCATCTCCGCAAGCTTCCCAAAGATCGGACCACACGAAAATGTCGAGGACGTGAATGATGATGCTCATGCGGTCGAAGATGGTGGCTGACAGTAAGATAGCGTACTATGCAAAGAGTGTCGAGGTAATAGGACCAAAGCTCGTTGGTAGAATTAATTAAGCTGTGTTAGGCCAGGTTTGATACAAAGCCACTATTCGTACTATTCGGCCGCAGATGGAGATCCTTGGCGAGATAATTAGTGAATGAGAGAATGAATGAATGAGTCTTAGACCTTGATATCACAACATGTAGCATGAGTGAATTACAAGATATGTGGGAAGGTCAGGAATATTGAAAGAATGGCAGGAATGAGGAGAGCGGGAAATAGAGAGGTACAGGCACAGAAAAGGCAAGGGCGAGATCGATATCTGGAACTGGTCGCAAGCCACAGAAGCAGCCTTCGCACCCTTGTCAAAAATACGGTAGCCTCAAAGTCGCGCATAACGACGAATTAGCCGAAACTTAGTGTCAGTCAATCCCTGCACCTCACTCCATGTCCGGGGGGAAATGCCCTGTAGTACCGGTCACAAGGTACTATAGGTAGGTAGGTATCGAAGGCTAAATTAATATTTCTTGGTTGTAGCTGACAACCAGGTACCCAAACCAGCAATTTCCTGCACACTCTCCAGAGTAGTTGCCAGATACAAATGCCGAAACCGATACGCTTAATCATTATGAAGCTGTGACCTTTGCCATTCAGCAACGTACGGCCTGAGATTGCCATATTCAATCTCCTGTATATGAGTCACGCGAATGAAATTCACCATAACATCATGGAGGCCAGACCAATCCCAGCTTTTTACTGCTGCTACTTGCTACGCTCTACAGAACGTCATTCATCACTTTATGTGGGCTCAACTCCAAACCCTGCCCGTCGACTCGCTCAACACAATGGACTCTCCAAAGGAGGCGCTGTCCGCACATCGCGGAACAACCTCCGGCCCTGGGAAATGACATTGTGTCTGATGGGGTTCCCATCCAAAATTGCCGCTTTACAGTTTGAGTAAGAAGATCACTCTCTCTTTCCGTTTCAGCAGGATATGCTAGACTTAGCTGGTACATGCTGCAAGCATTGCTCGCTTTCTGACGCGCCTCATAGATGGGCTTGGCACAACACCCATATAACCAGGAGAATCGCCGATGAGCAGCGCATCACGACTCGAGAAACCAAAGTTCGGACCTTCACCAAGACAGGGCCTACCCGAAAACGTCCTGCAAGACCTCGAACGTCGCTCATCGACAAGCTCTCTAACCTTCACCTACTCCTTCGAGTCCCGAGCTTTTCGAGATGGCCTCTTCAGGTACGGTTTTTTTGCGAGGACGTCTATCAGGTATGGCAGGGTTGGAATGAGAGAGTAGATGGCAGCATCAGGAGCGGTATCAAGGTATTGCTCGACCTGAAACAGCCAGAGGAAACCATCAATGACCGCGAACCCCTCATGAGTACGCAAGCGAAAGGTAAGCGGAAGCGAGAGGCGTTAGGCAAGGGCGGCATCGAGGGGCTGGACGTCGGATACAGCAGGTTGAAGAACCATGTACGGAAGAGCACTCTCTTCCTCACAAAGGACGAGGATCTCAAATGCGCAGTGTGTACAAAGAACCTGGGTCCGACGACAGCGATGGCGCTACTTTGTCCTCAAGAGGACTGCAGGACAGCGTCACATCTGACCTGTCTGGCGACCAAATTCATCGAAGATGAAAAGGCGAGCGCCGCTGTTACACCAATCTCTGGGAGATGTCCAGGGTGCAAAGCAGAGCTCCAATGGATCGATCTGATCAAGGACTTAAGCCTGAGGGCAAGAGGCGAGAAGGAAGTTGCCCAGATGATGAAAAAGCCCAAAGAGCGCAAGACTAAAGTGCCAAAGACAAAGAACGCGGGGGCATTACATCTTGAAGCGCATACTGTTATAGAGGATGTAGCCGATCCAGACGAAGATTTCGTGGAGGCTGACATGCGCGCCCTAAATGCTTCAGATGAATCTCTTCCAGACGATTGGCAGTACCAAGATGACGACGATGATGATATGATGTCAGTGATGAGTGGCCACTCTGCTCTCTCAGATGGCGTTGACGCTGCGAATGCCACGAAACGCTCCTTAACCGCGCCAAAGCTGCCAGCTGTGATTGAGGACAGCGATTGGGATGATGCAGAACCAATCAATTAGAGTGATCAATGCAGGAGCCTTGGATTCAGCCCTGTATATGTGCCATCTCTTCCCAAGGCAGAATTGCTGTTAGCGGCTTTGCCATTTTAGGTTGTTCCATCACATCATTCACTCTCTCTATGATGTCTTGCTCAACCTCTTCAACGCTTCTCCCTGCATCAACTACCCGTATATCCAGACCATCACTGGTACCCATGAGCTCATAAAACAGCTCTCTTACCCTCTTTTGCATGGCGCTCGTTTCATACTTCTCGCGCCCGAAATTTCCTCTCTTCGCGGCAACTTCTGGCGCAATGTCCAGGAACACGCACACGTCTGGTCGGGGCAAGCCGATCTCCGGATCTCTTGCCCATTTTAAAGATAGATCTACTTTGTCTTTGGCAGCGGAGTAAACTATACCGGAGTAATGATATCGATCTATGACCACAGTAAACCCCTCTTCAATGGCGCTGCGTATCTGGCCTGCCGCTTCCCATCTGTTGGCGGAAAACAGTAGATGTATCACGTGGTCTTCCTGTTGGCTTTCGCCCCTGAGGTAGGCATCTATCGACTTTCCGATTGGAGTGGTTCTGTCTTGGTTTGTGCATTAGATTTGGGGCTATTAAAAACAGAAGGCAGAGAGAGCATGACTACCAGGAAACCTCAAGGACTTGACTCGGCGACCTTGGCTCTCGAGATTCTGGCAAAGTCGGGCATGTTGGGTAGACTTCCCAGCGCGATCAAGTCCTTCGATGACTATCAAGGCACCCCGTGAAAGTGGTGGCATATCTTCAATATTGAGCGCTCTCTGACATTGAGTGGAGACTTATCAGGTTTTTTTTTTGAATTTGGTAGGCTGTACAGTCACTGCAGTGTGAGGTATGGAGATGAGGCTGAAACTAGCGCTCCCGGGAGCGGTTCGCGGGTGCCAACAACCAGTGACGCGCTTTGTTTATTTTGTGCAACTCGAGAAAATACAGCTTAAGCACAACTTGGCGCATTGGATTGTTACAATCCACCACTTTCTTTTTCTCTTTCAATTTGCTTGAGGATTCATGGGGCTGTTCATTGCTTCTTCTTCTTCTTCCGTTCGACTTTCGCTCGTTCAGCATCCACTGTTGCTGGCATTTTCCGTCCTGTACTATACGGCGCTCGAATTACTCTCTCTAACGACACTGCACCGGACGAAACTTATTGCACGATTTTCCGATATATTCATTTGTTCCGACAACATCAGAAGCGGTGAATTGGACGGCAGCGATTATGGCATTTGTAGCGCCGAGTCTGCCCACTCGGTTTCCCTGCTGGTGTCGAGCTACGTACTCATGGGGGGGAGAGTCCAAAAGAGACCTAGGGTTCGTGGAGGGTGACCTCATAGAATGCCTGAATGCTGGGGACGGATCATGGTGGATGGGACGATTGCGCAGGGACAGACGGGCAATGGGACTCTTCCCATCGAATTTTGTACAAGTGCTAGACGCAAGCTTTCAGCCTGTGAGCCGAGTCTCAAGCCCGATGCCTGGAAGCGCAGCAGGAAGCCTCACCAAACCTTCTCCACAGAAGAGCAAAACTTTCCGCAAACCATTCCAGGCTTACGCGCGCGCTGGATCTCCAAACCCTGCTGCAGCTGCGGCCAACATCAACAACGGACCGACAGCGCCGTCCCCTGTCCCGTCCAGGCAGTCGAGCTCTTTGCAATCACCGTCTAAGGGTCCTTCCAGACATCCAAGCTACCTTCCAAATCATTCGAGTCCCTCAAGACAACCAAGCTATCTACAAATGTCCGAGAGTCCTTCGAGACAGTCAAGCCATCTGCAAACATCTTTCAGTCCGACAAGACAGTCAAGCTATCTACAACAATCCACAAGACCTTCATCATCAGGTCACAA